>NW_027110335.1:532251-620671 GCF_000696795.3 Halyomorpha halys
CTAGTGGTAAAGCACTGTGCTACTAACTCCAAGGATCCGGGTTCGAATCTCGCTGTGGTAGATAGTTATTTCCTGTTACTGTGTGTCAGCACTGAGGGTTCGGGAGCCCAGCCTCAGAAATTAGGTACAAATTTGGTGGTTGAGCGTAATTCTGACCAAATCACTTTCCTGCACTACAGTTGTTCTAGTAACAGTACTTCTTTACAAAGTACTGCACCTCTTACCCTTCATGGGTTGTAGCAGTACTTAATTTTTTTTAAAATATATATGCATGTATTATGAAGCACAGTCCTCTAGTAATTAAAAAATACTATTGAATTATATTTCTCAACTTATCAATTACTCAATTTTGGCTTCTTTGTCTATTTTATTTTGGTCCGCTAAGGGTAAGAGAGTTTTATATTGTTAATTTTTAACTTTAACATATAAATATTTACTAAAGGAGGAATTACTAATAATTAATACGGAACATGATAATTATAATTATACCTTATTCAGTTTTTAATTGCACCTTGGAACAGGACTTGAATAATAATATAAATGAAACATTTATTAATCTAAAAATAAATCAATCAAACTAACATCTAGTGGTGAATCATTTTAATGTTATCTCTTAAAAATCCCTTATTTTAAGTAATATTTTTGAATATCTATATAAATTTAAAATATAAGTTGTTATCTCGTTTTGTTTTTCAGAACAAAAATCAGGTCGAAACGTCGGAAGAACTTTAGTTTTGCTTATTTGCGTATTTTTACTGACCACATCCCTGACCATCTTCTCATATTCTTTGTTTTGATGAGAATTGTCGTGACTGTTCGTAATTACTGAGTATTTATTATTTAAGTGATATTTCATTATTATTTGTTATGTTATATGGATTAATAATATGGCTTGAGAATGTTTTGTTTGGACATTAATTTGACTTGAGTAAGTCGAGATAGGTTCCTAGAAGTAAAAGTATTTGTTGAGTTTCTTAATATGTGGTTCCAATGCCACTCTACTGTCAAATAAATGTCAGATATATCTTTTGACGTTATGGTTCAGTTTTAGTTTCCATCGTTTTCTTAAAATTATTTTCCCTTTATCATTTTTCCATTGTCCAATGAAATTTTCTCTGTCTTTTCTTGATAACCATTTATGATTTTGAAACAGAAAGTAACTTGAAAATTGATAATGTAACCTCAAACGGGAATGTAATTAAAAAGTATAATAAATATTCTATAAAACTAAGTTAAGTTTGTCAATTAGGTGTTATAGCAATCGAAATATACGAGCACTTTCTTGTCGTATGTCTTGTATGTGGATTTCAAGAAAGTCTCTTGTCAAGATGGTGTCCTACGTATCGTATCTGTTCAACAGGCGTTATTTTTATAAATTAACGGCCAAATTAATTGGACACTTTTCACCAGTTGACTGTTTGAATAAATACAATGAAACTTTTATATAACTGATATCCCCGGGGAAAATGATTTCATCCGTTCTATAGAGGTTAATCTTAAGACGGGGTTAATATAAGAATACAAAAACGAAATTAGGCTGTAATACATCGTAACTCCTAAAAAAGAAAAATAATACAATTTTACAGTATTTTAAAAAAATCAATCCACCCTAGGATTGTTTCGTCTCAACCATTGGTGGTAGGACATAAATTTGAAAAATTGTGTTGAACTTTAACAATTATTCTCGAGCAACCTTTGACTGATGCTAAATTAAAAGAAAACTGGCTCTGACTAATCGTCCAAAACGGTAAAAACTTCTTCCCATTATTTTTTTATTTATGCCTCAGATGATTTTTTTGCTCTCCTGTTCCTCCTCTTTATAGATTGAGACCCTTTTTATTGATATAGTCCAGCTATTCGAATTGTATTGTAAATTTCAGCAATTCGACTGCCTAAGTTTACTAAAAACAACGACAAAAGATGCTAATTTAAGCAAAGAGTTTTAAAAATTAAAAGTATATCTGCATACATTTCTAACCAATCGCCCTGTAGCTAGCGGCTTAGAAACGGATTAGATCAGAGAATTAAAATGGCGTGAGATAAGAAAGTAATGAAATTATGGACTTGGAGGCGTTGTGGAAAAACAAATAAGGTAAAAGATAAAAGATCCGTGGGCTTGGGCTCAAGAAATTACCACGAGATAATGGGTATTTGCATTTATATGGAAAAAACTATAGATTTTGGTTCTGCTTTTGTTTTCAGTGAAGATAACGTAATCAGGAACGCTTTCTATTATCCTATGCATAGATAAAATGCAAAGATTACTAGGGAGCACTAATGTAAAAGCTCAGCAGCTTAGGGAATAATGTCTGCTCCATGTTAATTATTCATTAGTCTTATCTCGTTCTGTATAAAAAATCAATAGAGCAGGCCCATGATAAAATCTGTTAAAAAAAAACTGTAAGTAGAGGAGGAGGTAATATGAAAACCCTCGATATATCGGTCCGAACGGTCTGTACCGATAATATTTGCAATGGTCTATATAGTCGTTCCTCTAGATCAGGGGTGGCCAGCTTTTCAGTACATAACATCTACCTTTTATCTTATAAATGTGTCACGAGCGACTTGTCATAGGTGTAAGAAGAAATGCATACTATGTTTATACACTGTGTTTCAGTATCAGGTGCATTCCAGCCAGGTATGGGTGGATAAGTAATATATATGTTCAAAACTATTTTTTATTTTTTAAATCACTTATTAAGTTTTCGAAATATAGGCTCATGAAGAAGATAAATTTGCAGACCCAACGTTTTATAGCAGCAGTCCTAAAAATTTTGATTTTTGAACATTTTTTCAAGATAGATTGTTTCTAACTTAAAATGTAATTTAATTTTTTTATCGACTGAAGTTTATAATTTGTTGTATTGTTTGGTCGTAAATATGAAAAAGTTGTTATAAAGCTGCACTGTATGGTTGGTAATTTGATTTCAATATTTCACTTTCGTGTTGTGTTTTTTTTTTGGCCAGGAAAATGTATTATGAAAGAATAATATGACTTACCTTTTGGCAATCTATCAATAGCTCCCTGAGTACACATCGCACTGAAATCCTGCTTATCTACCTAAGTAAAAAACAACAATAATTATTTAAAAGGTCAACAAACTCGTGTCCAGGGAATTAAAAGGACAAGGATAATTAATAACCTATGGTCCATATGAAATATGTCTGAAACTATAGCTAGAAGGTTATATTACAAGAACCGGGAAGAAAAAAAGGCAGTTATCTCACCCCAATTTTTGATTACTTTAAGAAAAACTATGTATAATTACTAGTCAAAACTGATGAGTCTAGCAAGTTTAGGTAGGGGGAATAAAAAATGGTTTCTGTTTCAAAACCTTATAAAAACATTAATTTTTCATTCGGAGCTTTACATCTTAAAAACAACCAACAACCCTAGAAAATCTAAAAGAACATTTAAAGTAGAGTAAATTTGTTAAAATATTAGCCCTAGAGCTATTTACGTCCAATAGTTCTCGAGATGTAGCCTTTTAAAATGCAACATTTCATAAAAATGTACTGAAATATCAGTAGTTAGTTAATTTATTTTGAGAAATTTATCTATTATATATTAGCAATCAGATTAAAGCTAGTTTAATGTACTATAAAGTAGTTTATGACCTTTACCTTCGTAGGAATTGTAGTTTTCATGATATTTGCTAAAATAAATTTATTTATAGTTGTTTGGCTACATCTCGAGAACTATTGGACGTAAATAGCTCTATTAAGAATAGTATATTCAGCAAATTTACTTTTCTTTAAATAATGCTCTCTTCTATTGTTGTAGAGATATAGAGCTCCGAATAAAAAATTAAATAATTTTAATGCTTTGAAAAAACCGCCATTTTTTATTCCCCCTATCTATATTTGGCAGACTCATCAATTTTTACTAGTAATTGTACCTAGTTTTCAAATAAGTAATCAAAATCCTATAGATCAATGATCAAACTAATATTTTACAAAATTTTATTCATACTTAGAGTGTTTGTACATACATACATATATTTCAGTCCTTTTATTTTGATTTCCAAAAAAAAGATATTATGTTAGAATTTCTTTTGTCTTTTTTTTTAGTAGAAGTAAATTAGTTATTTATGTATTTTAAAATGTATACATAATTTTTTTTTTGTTTAAAATACTTTTTATTTATTGATAGATATTACAATCCGCCACACAGTTGTGGGCAATAGGTAATAGTGATGAATGATCATATTCATACTAAAATAAAATAAAATAAGAATAAAAATAAATAAATAAATGAAAAAAAATCTATCTTAAAATATATACAAACAAAATGGACATACAACTATCAAACTATATGTATGAAAAATAATTACACAAAATAACATAATGATAAAATTATGTAACCTATACATAGTTGAAATTGTTTTTTGTCTGGCTTATTTGTTTAATTTATTTTTGTCTACTCTCTTTTAATATAAGTTATTTTTTCTAAACATTTCGAACTTTCAAGTAAATCTCTCTTTAAATACTTTACCTTGGCAAGATGAATTGCGCTATTGAACCTCTCTCAGTTTAGGTAACACTCCTGTTGAGTCATAAGATTTTCGGAATTCATATCCAGTTTTTCTAGTGTTTTCCTGAGGCGAGTTACACTAATTACTATGAAGTGTTGGTTGCCAAGCTTTCGTAATGTGTGATTGTTATAAACTGGTTCTCTTGTGGAAAACAAAAATATTTTTCAACTAAAATGAAACGTCTGTTAAAGAACACTTCTCTATAACGGAATACCTTCATAGCGGACAATATTACACGTCAGTAACGTATGTATTACTATATTAACGTACTGGAAAAAAAAGTACGAATTCAAAGCATTTAAAGCCCTTTATTAAGGAACCCTTCTCTCCGGACGTGGATACTAATTTGATTCTATATCAAGACTTTTTACTCATAATTCATAAAATGTTATTGTATGAATTACGATTCCATAATTCGCCTGGCCATCGCGTCCCTCATATAATGGTTTAGTAACAAATTTATAATATAATTAAAATAATAAAATTTAAAATAAGATAAAGTACTTAAGTTTCAAACTTAATATTTATAAATACTAGAAATCATAACATAGCATTAAAATAATTGGCAATGAGATATTGAAAAAAATATATAAAATAAAGTGAAATTTATAAATAAATAATATGGGTTTTTTAATGGATGAGTTTTCATTAATAAAATGAGATGTAATGAAAATACTCTTCCTTGTCAAAATAATTAACCACAATTTCCTTATTAAAAACAAATACCTTAGTATAAATATATGTTCAATTATCAAATTTAAGCTGTTCTCCTTATTAGACATAGGTATAATAACAATAATCATATTGATGTCAGTTTTTTAAATAAATTAATGTACAAAATTTCATCTATAATAATAAATAAGGAGAATCTAAAACCATTGTATTGAAAATTCTTGAAATAAGGTTATCCTTATGGTAGTGATGACAAGTAGATTTCTCTATTTCACTATATCTCATTATAAATAAATACATAACATACATCATCTTTTATTATTACAAATGTAAGGTAGATATATAGCTGAGAAGGTGGAGAAATAATTTGTGTTTAAGTGGAGAAAATGAGTGGGGGGTGCAGACAGAAAAAAACATAAATAAGCAAAAAATTCGTGACGACGTTTCAACCTGAATTTAAAGTCTTCATCAGGGCTATAAGACAGAAAGAGATAACAAACATCATTCAGAGAAACATAAAAATAAATAATAAACTAAAAACTTAGGAAATATACATAATGAATTGAAAATAAAAATAAAATAGTTGATTAATAACCATG
The DNA here is from genome assembly GCF_000696795.3 of Halyomorpha halys. Lineage (NCBI taxonomy): Eukaryota > Metazoa > Arthropoda > Insecta > Hemiptera > Pentatomidae > Halyomorpha > Halyomorpha halys. The sequence goes on from NW_027110335.1 coordinate 538,058, forward strand.
GAATTAGACAGTATCAGATTGAAGGCAATGAAAGATGAAATATAATATTATATAAATAAATAATTTTTGTTTACTTGTGTTTTTTCTTCTGACTGTATCCTCCCTACTATCTTCTCCACTCAATAATAATTATTGCTAATTAACAACGATGAGTTGAAAATACAGTGATTGAATAATTCATCTAGCAATTAAAAGCGTTTTAATTGACTGTAAGTGGCCAAATAGGCGTTTTGGATTACAAATAAATTCACTAACAAGAGTCGTAAGAGAAAAAAAAAAATACCTTGGATAGGGACGCAATTCAAGTGAAATTCATTTAGTTGTCTTGTCGAGTCTGAGCAAAAGGGACGCAAATTAAAATGAGGATCACCAATTCAAATATAAATGTTGCCTTTGAATGTGGAAGATAAATCAGTTTAATGAAAATGCCCTGTTTGGCCAGGGAGGCTCAACCCCCTGTTTCCATTTCAATGAAGGGCCGCGCTGAGCGGTCGAGCCCACTTGCAAATGTAAATGGGGTGTCCATCCACTCGCTACCAGGAGGAGCGGATATTATTTTTCTTCCTGATAAAGGTAATCGCCAGTCGCTTCCCGATTATCCACTGAAATGGTGGCCACAAAGACCGCATGCGTCCACCTGTTACAACCGTTTCTATATTTCACCGAGTCGTATGCGAGTGAACGAAATTGTTTCCAGTAGGGTAAAACGAAATTGGATTTAAAATCAGTCTGCTTCTATTATCCAAACCACAAAGCGATACGATACTGGTTTGAAAAAATAAATAAATACCGTCTCTTGAATTGGTGAACCGATTGTGTTGTTTTTTTTTTTTAACATTTTGGTTGCATATGCTACCAAAAAATACCAATAGCTACTGTGCAATAAAAAAAAAAATATTTTTCTATGTATAATGCTCTAAGACGCCCATAAATATTTTTGATAAAATTTCTATAAATTATTCTCCTACATGTCTTTTATCTTTTCCTAAATAAATTCCCTAAGAAAAATAATAAACAATGTTAGGAAAAAACTTTATTTAGAGGCACCCTTGAAAATCTGAATTTTCTCACTGTCATTTGAAAGATAGGATAGTCTTTAGCTAAATTAAACAAACCTGACAATTCGAATAAAAAAATATAGAAACGATTTTCTCCCCTTCTCTTATAAGCTTTACAAACTAATCTAATTTTTACTTGAAAATTCGTACATGGTGTTCATATTTGCTTGATGACAAAAATAAATTCGTATTATCGAGAGTACCGGATTGTATTTTTTTGTTAGAATTAAAGAAAAATTTATTTATTTTAATATTATTTATTTATTTTTTATAATAGTTGACTGTATAATTCCAAATTATGGAGATAATCAGGATTGCAGTCAAAAGAGAAACAAAAATAGTTAACAACTATTTATTTTCCGACGTTTCGCCCCAGTTTATAGTTTCATCAGGGCTGCACAAGTTGATAGCTTTAGTGATCTTGACATAAAATCAGAGGCGTACAGGATTGGAGGGGTGATGACCGTTCAAAAAATAAATAGTTGTTAACTATTTATGTTTCTATTTTTACCGCAACTTTAGCCACCTTATCCATGATTTTATAGAGAAATTTGTTTAGCAGCGTATATTCCGAATTATTGAGATATACGAACTACTGAGCTGCGATTTATCTGGATTCTACTAATGTTTAAATTTAATAATTTATTTTTATCCTAAAAAAAAAAAATTGATTCTTTTTCCTACCAAAATAACTATTTTCCTTTATTATTTATCTTCTGAGCTTGGTTAAACAAGATTTCAGGATAGTAAGTATATTTGTATTATGAATATTTCTAAATCCGAAAAAAATCCCTTGAAATTTGAATATAGAAATAAAATGCAGTTTAAAACTCATTTTGATACAAAATGGATTCTTGTAGATTCTATTGTCTTTAACTATCTTGAACCTATTTATTTTTGAACCCCAGAAAATTATGAATAAGGGGCTTAAGTTTTTATAAGCAATATTCACTATTGCTTCTTTTTTAGAGACAGATATTTTCGAGATGAATGGCTCATTTGGAACATTTTCATATATTGGTATATTGGAACATATACATAAAAATATTCAAAACTGAAAAACTTAAGAATGTTACTGTCACCATGGAAGTAAGGTTTTACAAATCCTCAAGCCTTTCTCAGAACCGGTCTATCAAGAAAAAAAAAATTCAAACCGGATTGGTATTTACAAAAGTTAGTACATTCAAAGAAACAAAATATTCTTCTATCATTTAATTAATTTTATGGATTAAAAACAATAACAACTATTTACACATACTGCGTCATATAGATACTACAAACCTTTGTTATAATTTTGTTTTTAGCAGATAAAGTTATGCTTTTATCATTGCAGTCAAGCATAGGTATTTATCTTTTAATACTTAAATGCTTAAAGTTTTTCTTTTAGTTGTTTTCTTAACTATTGCACTTGAATCTTTTGACTAAAGTTTATTATATTTTATTTGTTTAAGTACATTTTGTATTTTTAATTTGATAATAAAAAAAAGAAAATATAATAAAAACAATTATAGTTATTAGCCTTGAAGTAATACCTGAAATTATTGCTAATAAAAAAAAATATATATATATTTAATTAATGCGTTAAAAATACGTAATACAGTCTGACATACACCACTCCATCTTTCTCTCACCATATAATTTTGAGAATGGCTTAATCAACTTTGCCTCTCTCTTGCTAGAATCTAAGTCTCAACTTTATAAGTTCACTGTCCTAGTCTAGTTATTATTACCAGAATGACTCACCAGATTCTGTTTCTCATATATTTTTTTTTACGTATTGGTTGAGGTAAAAAAAAAAAAAATGGCTTTGCAGTTATTTATATAATATAATATATACTATTAATGTTAAAATAAAATCAATTGTATCCAAATTAAAGTCTAAAAACATTTTTTATTTTCTTAAAAGCCCAACATTTCGGCCAATTTGGCTTTCATCAAGGACAATCTTAAAAACCAATTTACACTCATATAAATTATTTAAAAACATTTTCTGCAGGCTGTTTTACCCAGATTATTAGAGTAAAAATGACCCTATTTTAGCATTATTTCATTAATATTGAACTTTTAATTATAATCAATTGAACTCTATTACACTTTGCTGTCATAACAATATTTTATTTAACTTATTTAAGCTAAAAACGTTTATGTGGTAAGCTTTAATGACATGAAAGATTAGTAAAAATAATACCCGTTGGAAGTGCTCTAATAAAATGTCTACATTAGAAGTTTAGATGTCATCTTCTTTTCAGAAGCCCTCGAGGAATGTAAGGAATAGAAGAGGAAGTAAAGTTTGAAAATAATATTTTTGGCTGGTTATGGAGTTTATTATTGCAGGATTGATATGAATGATTTTATTTGTGGCTATGTAAGAGGCATTGAGGACGCTAGAGGGGTCAGAAACGAGATAAAAAACATTAAATTCAAGATATAAATTGTGCTAAAATTGGCCCCTATAAATGCGATTTGGCTAATCACGGAGGGGTTTTACCCTGTTGAAAGTATTTTGAATAATAATGCTATAAATATGAAATAAGAAGGAACTTTCCCTTTTTCCTTTCCCTAATTCCAAATACACTTTGGTTTATTTATAAAAGAGGCAGTAGAATTTCGTTATCGTCCAAGCACGCCCACCTGTGGCATCAAGAATATAAAATTACATTCATTACCGCTCAAGCCTCCCTTGGGTTTAGAAGTATTACGGTTTCAATACTTCATTCTAACTCAGTTTTAAAATAAATGGATTCCATTTTATAATAAATTTTTGTTTTTATTGTTTAGTCAATTTGTATGTTCTGTCATTACTTAACATAAATGCCGTATTTCCTAGGCTAATATAAAAACTTATATCACAGTCGTGGCTTATTTTTAATTTTATGTATTTTTTTATTATAAAAAACAAGATGTTTAATTTTTTAAAAACGTGGATGTATAAGGTATATTTTTAATTTTATGTATATTTATATATTTCAAAGTTGAAGTTACATTCAGTTATCTGTATTGCATTTTTAAATAATATTTTGGTGATATTATTAACACCTAACATCTTTTGACTATTTTCTTAAACAATTAACTTAAAGCCATATGAAATTTGCCAATCAGTATAAGGGAGCTGTAACATAAATGATGTAGTATTTTTAGATAAGGACTTTGGTTTTATTTGGAATATTTGATTTATTTATCCCACAGTTTTAATATAAAGAAGTTATATATACAAATATAACGCATTATGCTTTGTAAATAGATTTAACGAAGGAGCTTTGTGTTTTACATTTCAATCCTGAAACCGTTCTTCACCATTAAAAAATATTCCAATATGGACCTAGTTTCTGAAACATTGGCTTGCGAGAGAACAGTGTTTTTAATTAGTATTTATTGCAGAAATGCTTTATGTCTAGTGATGGAAATATTTAGATATATTGTTTTTAGCTATAATCAGAAAATAATTTTTAAGTTGTAAACGTAAATGGAATAAAAAAGAATGTTGTGGAAAGTGTGACCATTATGCCACTAAATTTGGTTTTGTATTTTTATGAGGGTGTAATTATTGTATTGTCGTAACTATTTATCAAAAAGTAGCTTCAAGTAAATATTAGGTTTCAAATTTATATTATAATCATAGTTTTTCAATTATTTATATTTTAAAAATATTTATCTCTATTGATTTGGTACTTATTGGTATTAAAATATACTTATAAGCTTTTTTTTTAGTAAATGACATGTTTAATATATTTAAATATGATTTAAGAATTTTTAGAATTATTAATTATTAGAACGGTATAGGGTTATTTTTTCGGTTTAGGGTAAATTTAATTCTAACTTGAATGAATAAATTGCAGAGACGTCATGTACATTTATTTGCAACAGTATTAAAAATATATACAATATATTTAAGTATGTTTGATGTTAGCCATACATGATACATGTAGAGAATCTTCGCATTGATTGAACTCCAATAACATTAGAGGAGAAGGTCACGAGGCCATCTTCTTTTCAGACGTTATCAAGTATTGAATGAGAAGCCAGGTTAGATGATTAATAACAAGTGAGTTTGGTTGTTTATCATAGAAGGATTGGTATCTGGTTCTGACGTTTATGCCCATGTAAAACAGTAAACGCACAAAACATTGAAATTTGTTCTTATAATTAAACAGCATGATCAATTGATTTATAGGTCACAATATTAAAGTTCCATAAAAAGATATATCAGAGTGATAAAAAAAAAGAAGTAAGAAATATTAAATTTTCGTACTGTCAAGTGTGGTTGACAGACCACTGGATGAGTACAGAGAATCCTCAGTTTTTTATGTGTGTGTTTCTGTAATGGTTCAATTATTGTTTCGCATAATGATTATATGATTAATTACATTAATTAAAAAAAAAATTCTGTACCTGATACGTTACTGAATAGTGGTAGTATAAAGAATCAAAATGACTGAATGATAATTGTAAACATTTTTTACAGAAAAAATAATTACATTAATAACATGACGATTACTTTATTTCTATAACTATAATTACTTTTTCAGGTTGTGCTTTCCTGACTTACTTCAGCCGGGACAGCGCAGCCATGGCTCAGCACGCGCTTCACGAAAAAAGAACATTACCAGGGGTAAGTTTTGTTTAATATGTTGTTTTTAAATTAATTATTAATTATTGTTTATATACTCATTGTTTTTTTATGCTAATGTATTTGTAAAATCAATATGCAAATGACCCCTAGGAATACAATTTTTAGGCCCAGCGAAAAAAGTATATATTTTAAAAATAAATCCTTTATAAAGTTTGACAAAGAGATAATTTGGATAACAATAATAGAAACAAATTTTAGGTTTTAAACGAAACCATTATGTAACAACATGCGAGAAAAAAAAATCATAAAATTACATGTGCTTTTTCACATTTAATTTTCATGAACCAATCACGATATCCAAAATTTTTAAAGCGGTTGAGAAACTTCGAATTCTGCTTTACTTCACAAAATCTTTAGTTCTTAAAATAAGAAACCTATTTTGCGTAACGAGCTGCTAACCACAGCTAAATCCTCCAAAAACGTTATTTTCCATGACGTAATATCGAGGTTATTTAAACGCTTAGTAGCTACCAGGAAAATTAGGTACTTGAAACAGGCTGTTCTCAGAATAACTTCGTTTTGACGTTATAATTAGACCGGTTCTCGATATTTGAATTATAGCTTCAAAGATCAGGGAGTCATGGTTTTAATATACAATAATTATTTGAATAAATGTTTCTGTATTGAAAAATGTAATCAGAGATGCGTATTCTGATTTCGGATTGTGATACTCGAAATCTCATTTGTCATTCTATTCTGATCCGTTTTAATCCATTGATGAAAGGATAACTTCACTATAATAACTTAATATTTTCTTCTCTAATTATGCTAAATATCTTCTTATTCCATAGTTAATTGTTTTTTTTAATTACGAGTGCGAAAATTACACTTTTTTATGGTGTTATGTGTTTAACGAATCACTGGAGGGGGTCTGAGAGAGTAAATTAAGGAGAATAAATTTGTCAATTGAATGAACTGAAATTGTGAAATAAAAAAAACAATAAAATAAATTGAAATATTTGTGTTTAGTGTATAGACTGGTATTAAATGTAAAGGGAAACTATAGTAAAAAAAAATTATTTTTGTTACATCATGTAAGTATATGTATTGTACATGTCCCCGATCATGGATTGATTGGTATGCTGTGTAATGTAGGAACTCAATGTATTTGCATTTATCTATTTAAAACGTATTTCTCACTTCACTAACTAAATAATAACTAAACTAAGTGTTAGATTTTATATCTTCATCAGTATCATACTTTGTCTACAGCATCTATTCGTCGCAAAAACCATGCTAATAATAACTATTTGGTTATATAAAAATACTTTATGTTCTATAGGAATATCCATAATTGAAATATTTTTCAGTGTTAGAATTGCAATAGAACAATGTAGTTTTCGCACTCAATATAAAGTAAAAACCTATTTTAAGAATAAATATTTTTTGTTTATATGATTTCAGTGAAGTTATATTTTTTTTTCTGTGTTAGAGTAATTGAAAAAAAAATTAATAACGTTACTTTCTCAAAATAATGGTTTTTGTTTTGTTTTTTAAGAAGCTATTTGAGACAACTTCTGCACTATTCAATGCAAAAAATCAGTTGAGGGCAATTTATTCAAGTCAAATTTAATTTTCAATTTCACGCGCTTTTTAAATAATGCTCGATTTAACGATCTTAAAGTTTCCTCTTCCCGTTCTAAGCTAATATTTCAAAAGTGATATAGGACCATCGCTGCCCGGAGGTCATAGCAGGGCGGATCCGGTGGGGAAGGATTGCCTTTTTCTGCGTTATGATCCCCTCTTGTGAGATTGTGACATCGACCATCGGCTATAATTGTCTATTTAAAAAATCAGATAAGATGGGAAGGATGAAGTTTATATAATACCATACAAATGCATAATACAAATGACAAGTGTATACTAGCATACTACTGCCTTGGATTGCCTTGAGGCATTATAAGGTTCGTTGGAGGGTCCAATCAAGGTATTCAAGATCAAGCAGCCAACGCCAGTGAATTATGAGCTGCATGATTTGACTTTGTGATTTGACCATGCATTTGTATGGTATTATATAAATTTAATAATAAAGGAGGTTACGAAAAAAAAAAAGAAAAAAAAAAAAGGATGAAGTATAGTACCAATATTTCGACAAAAGAAATTTAATCTTTATTTTTTACTTTCGGTATGTTGGAATCCGGTTCTGTTTAATTTATAAATTTTCTTTTCTTTGGTTCTAGTTTTTTAAAATAAAATGACAAAATTCACTGAGATGCAAAAACAAAATAAAACACCTTTGTAGTTTTGGAAGATAAATTAATGATTTTTTCTTTAAATTATTATTTCTGAATTATAGTTTCACTATTTCCACAAACAATTCAGTTTTATTTATGGATATTTTTATTTTATTAGTGAAAATATCCTCTGTTGTGGAATTTAATTCTCTTAATCCACGCTTTAGGATTATGAAATAATCAATTATGATCGTTTAGAGATTTTAATTTAAGTCAAATTAGATTATTTAAAATATTATTTTCTTTAGTTATAGTTTTTAAAAATAAATTTACTATCTTTCAGTTAAGTAAAACGAGAATACTCTGATGTAAAAAAAATGAAACAGTTAGTTTTTTTTTTTTTTTTTTTTTTCCCGGCCAAGACTCCCAAAGTTATTTTTACGGTATACAATATAGTTATTATTTTATTTTTAATTTTTTAAAAAATAGACGATAAAGGAAAAGTTAAATTTGTGATTTATTGAAAATAAAGATTTCATCAATAAATTAAAAAAGCTCAATTGATTTCTAATATTCCCTTTTATAACTTTGTAAATTGTCAATATTCAATAAATGAAATATTTTGATAGTTCAAAAAATGGAACTTCATAATTTTTCACCTTTGCTCCAACGGGTTATATTATACAAATTAAAAAAAAATAATAAAAATAAATGTTAGCTTAAATAGTGGTACCACTGAAATAATAAAATAAAAATTATAAAATTATGTTTTCACATAGAACTAAGGTGTTTTACTTTGCACCTGATTATAGTTTAGATTCGTTTTTCGCTACCAGTCTGATAGAAAGGAGTTCGATAAAGACAAATGATATTCGAATTGACTTTCCCCCTCGAATAGCCTAAATGAGTCATTCACTAATCTTTCTGAGTCACTTCCTTCAAGACAGAAAATATCATGATATACACCACTTCACGTTTCTTCGTGAATATTTCATGCTTTTTAAATCGATTAATTTTCACCAATTTCAATCGGTGATGGTGAATTGAATCAAAATAAATCGATTAATTACACTTTTTTTCCCCAAAAAATCAAAAGTATGATATTTTCCAATTTTTTATGCCAATCCGTTCATAGTTATAACCATTAAAAATCAATCGTAATTCTATTTATAATTTTTGTTTCATCTCGAGATTTAACAGCTCATGTTAAAATTAATATTTCTGACATGGAACTGTCATCAAAATATTTCCAATGTAATTTATTTGCTCAATAATATTCTTTCCAATACTTTATTCTGTAATTATATATCTCATGTTACAACTTATAAAAATATTTCTTATTCATGATTAAATGATAAAAATAAATGAAAGATGGGATATTTCTCCCCTATTATATGAATTTTATCTTTCTGTATAGAACATTGTTTTAGTTACGAACTTCACAATAAATGTATTTAAATTATTTTTGACATACATACTAATGTTACACGTTAATTAGAAAAAACATATCGAAATAATGTGCAAGAAAATTACAAACGTTATTATCACGTTAACACATCTCTGGGGAAAAAATCAGCAGACAATTTCTGAATGTGTTATCAGTGAATCGAAGTGATCAGAATTGACGGTTCAGGAAAAATTTAAACATTTTTGTGAAATGCAAGGTTTTCAAATTGTGAAATTCTTTTCGTAATTGAATAAGAAAAGTCAATGAAGTTGACGTATTCTGTTTCATCGTCTTTATGATTAATAAGAATGATTCAACAATCTAAATATTCTGTATGATTAATTGATTAATAAAGAGAACTATTCACAGTTTTAGTTGATGTAAAATAAAAATAAAAATAAAAAATCACAGTAAATAAATATTTTTAATCAAAAGGGAGTTTGAAATGAACGTTGGCCTTAGCGACCGAGTTTGAATTCTGTCCGTCCACTTTTAATTATGCCAGTGGTTCCAACAAGTACCTGGAATTTTCTGGCTTGGTACCAAAACCTAACCCTACCAGTTCGGTCTGCCAAAATATTCTATTCCACTACAAAAAACACAGCGAGCACGTCATCCGCAAGCTGATGCCGTAGGTGCAAGTTTTATCACCTTTTCTCTTTTTTATTTTTTTTTTTTCTGGATCTAGCTTGCCACCGTTGATTCGCCATTATTCAGGCCTTAAAAATAAAATTTAAACATATTTTTTAAACCTAGAATGATTTTCTTTTCCAGTTCAAGATCTTAAAAATAAATGAACAGAGAAGGCTTTCTATTATACCATTATGCTGTTTTTTAAATACATTAAAGTGAACGAAATTTATATTAAAGAAGAATTATGCACGTATTTTATGTACGTACGCTTGTAGCCATTAGCAACTTATTTTTTATTATTATATCTTTGTATGAAGTGCATGGAGTTGAAGGTGCCAGGCACTCCTTCACTTTTGAATTCCTGGTTAGATTGTAGTGGACTGTATAAATAAAACATAATAAACTGAAACAAAAATCTATTACATAAATTACAGTTGAAGTAGTTGGTGGCCGAAACAAAATATTTTTGATTAGGTGTGTTAATTAATTTGAATAATTAGGCTGTGGATTTATTGATGCTGATGATGATGGTGTGAATTATATTGATAGGTGTGGACATACTCCATGGCTCGGTTATCCTCTCTTCATTTCTAGATTTCTTCCCTCCTCTGTTCCGAAAGGCACTTCAGAGTGTCTCTTCTCACTCATTGTTTCTAGCAGAATAGAGATGAAGAAAAAAAAAGCCCTTTCTGGCCAAAGCTAGCTAGCGATTATGTGAGTCTTTTGTTTTCTCCGTTTGATTTCTATATAAAAATTCTTCCGTTTAAACGGAACATTCTATATAGACAGTTACAACTGTATACAATGAAACATCCAGTAACGTTGATGTAAGATCACAAGGGCATGTCGAGAACCTGCCCATTGGTAGCACGTTTTTACATTAGAAGGTCTTGGGGGCCATCTTCTTTACTGGCGCCTCGTCAGGAATAGAAGAGGACACAGGCTTAGAAACTTGGGTTTGGGAGTTTATGATGGAATGATTGATATCTGGTTCGGGCTAGATCTGCAATTAATAATTCTTTTTTTCAAGTTACTAAGAATTTTTATGTAATTTACTAAATTAAACATTATTCTTTTTCTTTTCAGGACTTTATGCCTTTTTTTTTTTTTTTTTTTTACGTAATTACTCATTATGTTATCCGAACAACGTTTCGGGCTCTTCTACCCTTTGTGAAGTTCTTATTATTAATTTATGGACATATGTCATCTTGATTGAAAGAATATTATACTCTAAACTGAATATAATTCCTTTATTTCAATCCTTATTCTAATACATAAACGTATGCCGTACCTATGAATTACATTTAGTTCTTGTTGGTTTGTAAATATAATCTACCTTAAATGGTTAACTGCAGTACTCCTTTGAGCCTTAGCACTAAGTGGCAGTACTAAAATCAGGATAAAAAAAGAACAAAGGAGGGAGCAGCTGCTCCCTTTCTAAAAGTAAAAAAAATTATTAATTTAATAAAAATTAATTTTTTTAAGCAAATACTAATTGTTATAACTAGTAAATCATGCAATAGTTATTTATATAATTTTTATACAATTTTGGTTTAATTCGCATTTTTCTCCTGAAATGACACAACCTGACTGACTATGGCTTGCCACTCCCCATGGTTTTGATCCTGGTTACGCCCTTGCTTGTATATTTTATAACATTCCAATTGCAGTTGCATGGACTCCAAATGTATCCAAAAGTGTGGCTATCTCTAAGTTGTCATACTTTTCATAAAGAAACTGAAGAATTTACTAGTGATGGAAGTATAATTTAAAATCCATACGGTTTGAAAGATTAATGTGTAGTGTTATTCAATTAATACAAATTTTGTAAATAATTAAAAAAGCTGACGCTTTTTGATTTTTTTTGTACATATTACTCTCATCTACTGCCGATTAGAATCGGAATAAAATAGATTCCTTGCAAAATTTAACTAACTTCTCCAAAAGCACAGTTACAAAGTTAGATTCGAAGTCAGGACTGTAAGTGCCCAAGCATTCCACTATTTATTTGGCAGTGGATGTAGTAAAGAAGAGTTCTGTATCCAATTCACTAATTCTTTCGGGAGGTAGTTTAACCCTTGGATTTATTCCAGGTGTGTGGCGGGAAGCCAAGATTGATTTGTTCTCGTTCTACAGAAACAAACATATGGTGAGGCCAGATGTTTTTAACCTTACTTTACAGTACCTCTTCCTGTTAAAAGAAGGAGAAATAGACTGTACGGAATTGTTTTTTATTTATAGTAGTTCCTTGCATAGATTGAATAGTTTTATCATGATTTATACATCAGTGTTTAAATTTGTTTAATTCTTTCAATCATATTATGCTCTGTTACCCGAATGAGGCCCATATTATTTTAAGGGGTCAAAACATTGTACAACTTGATTTATATGAATCTTTTCCATCTTAATTTAAGATGGAAAAGCTAAAGGTGTACCTTTACCGTTTCAGCAAGGACCTGTATCATAATTAATACAAACTAATACTATTAGTTTTACTGTCGATTTAACTTAATACAATTACACTGACTTCTACAATAGTAATTTGTACTTTAGTACTTTTAACCCCTATAATATCACTAATAGTCCTCCCTATTATACAAAAAATAAGTATTAGTGTAATTAACACGTTTTCTCTGTACATGTATTTTGAACTAACAGCTTTCATTATGAAACAGGGCCCTGATTGGTTGAATGGTTTTAACTATGAAGTAACACGAACGATTGACACGTGACGAAAACTTTTGCAACTAGCACTTTTAAACTCATTTACAGTCATTAACAAGTCATGAAATACTCTTCAAAACGCATTTAGATTTGTTTAAAATTACTATTTTTACCCGACTGCAGCGAAGCTGAAAAGGAGGGTGATCTGTTTAAGGGTGACCATAACCTTCTCATTGTATGCGCGATGCTTTGAGGAAACTACACAACCCATTTTTAAATTCGATGTCCGAAAATACTCAGTAACTATTAGGGCCTCAAATAAAAATAAAAATATAATTGCAATATTAAAATATTATTATTTTTCAAAATCTGGTAAGTATTTAGCGAGTTTGGTTTGTTTCAAACAAGGTTAATTAAGCTTACTGTGTACATAATAGTTTTTTAAATTCTATAACAATTTTGATTTTTGGCGGGTATGGGTTTTTCATTCACAATTTTACGCATTTTTCTGCACAATGTTAGATTTTTACCTATGTTAAATAGGGTTTTTTACTTTAAAAAAAATCGGTTTCTACTGATAAGTTGTTAATCGTTTTTTAAAACTATTCAAAAAATTTATAATTCGTTCTGATTCTTCTGGGCTTAACAATGTTGAACAGACACAATATCGGAAATAATCTTCATAATAGGAAGATACTAAAAAAAATGAGAAGAATAGGTTTGGCATTTATCGGGAGAGTTAATATTAATCATGTTTAAAAATGAGGTAGTTGAGGGTGGATCTGAAAGTACATCAATCACGCTGAGTGGGTTCTCATGTCGAAAAACTTTTCATAATTAATTGTTGACCCTGTTGGGAGCCGGGGGTGCTGAGTTGGTTTGCTTAGCCAACTTCACCGGCTTCTTTTCTTCCTTCTTCCTTACCTCTCCACATACACTACCCTCACTTTCTCTACTTCATATTTACTTTCGAAACTTAAACTTCCCTGAGGATGGGGGACATCTTCTGAAGAAGCCCTATATCCTCTCCTTCTTAAATACATGGACCCATGTATTCACCATATCATTCACATTCCATAGGAAAAAACCAGAGTTCTCATAATTAAATAATTTTTTTAAGGTTTTATTTCATAAATTATACTATGGCACTCATCACTTATTACATATGACCTATGTTTTAAATTTTGATAAAAAACAGACTGAAAGAAATAAAACTCTAATGTTTTCAAATAAAATATTATAAGTTTTATTCATTTATTTAATACCAGACCTGCCTGGCGGGCCTTACAAGGTTTAATGGAAGACGTACATTTTTTTTTAACAATTGATTATGGAAGGGTATAGTCTAAAGCCTAAAGACACCCCTAACTATAAAACAAAGAATTAAGATAAATAGATTTTTTTTTTTTAGATTAGAGGAAAGATATAGAACGGGCTCTGGATTGTTTGAAGCTAGGTAAAGCTCCAGGCAGAGATGGAATTTTTCCAGAATTTATCAAATATGGAGGTAATGAAATGAAAAAATCACTGCAAGAACTTTTTTCAAAAGATATAGGACATTAAGGTTATTCCGAACGACTGGGAATATAATATCATAATGCCAATTCATAAGAAAGACAGTACAACAGAATTTGGTAGCAACTGACCAGATGCTTATCCCAAGTAACGTATGAACTGTACTTCACTATTCTGGAAAGCAGGTTACGGGCACTGATAAATAGAAACTAAAAGAAGACCAGACAGGATTCTGACCTGGAAGACAAACCTAGGATCACATATTCGCTCTCAGAACTATCGTAGGAAAGGCATGGGATTGAAATCAGAGCAATTATATAGCTTTTTTGGACCTAAATGCTGGCTTCGATTTCAGCACCCCAATATGAAATCTGGTGGGCACTTAGAGCCAAAAGAATTCCCGCAGCCCACCTGGAAGCGATTAAATCAACCTATCAAAGCCCTAAAGGAATAGGAATATATCAATGGCCGAGAGTCAAAGCCATTTTCTCTGGAAAGAGGTGTGAAACGAGGAGATAGCCTCAGTCCATAATTATTTATTGTCTTTCTGGATGAAATTCACAAAGTATGTAGGAGAAAAATGCCTTGGACTGTAGTCGGTATGTGGAACATGAGGACGGTACAGTACAGGCTTTTCTATATGCAGATGACGATATCGTAATGCTCGTGACAGTCTCTAAGGAAAAATTGCAAGAGGCCATTTAGAACTGGCCCGCAAAGGAATGAGTATTAACAGCTGTAAGAGCAAGGTTATGACTGTTTTCAAAGATGAAGTGAACGTAGCCAATGATGGAGTATTGGAAACAGTGGATTTCTATACCTACCTACCTTGGAACAATTTTCAATAAATCTGGCAAAATAGACGAAGAAGTGTCCTATGATATGATTGTGGGAAAGAGGGAAGTTGGTAAGGATATCAAGCTTCATATCTTTAAAGCAATATATTTTTCAACACTATTATATGGCAGTGAAGTATAAGTACAGTGATAAGTACATCAGCAGGATTTTTGGATGCGATTTTTGCGAAGAATATTGGGCAAAACTAGGAGAGATGGGATAAGAAATGAAAGAATAAGAAAAGAACTTCAGATCCCCTCAGCAAAATCAGCGGTTGAGCACCGACAAGTCCGATGGGATGGACACGTCTGTAAAATGAGGGGAAAACAGAGTGCCAAGAAAATGTGTGGAGGTGAGGCCGATTGGTAGGAGACCACGAGGCAGGCCTAGAAGGAGCTATATGGAATATATCCAACGACTAGATCCAGAAAGAGGAAAAACGCTGGCTCAGATGAAGATGGACCGAGATGTGTGGACCAAATGGTTAGAGGCTCCTCCACGCTGAAAGGGACTTGAGGAGGATGAGAAAGGAGAAGGAGAATAAATATAGAATATATAGCAGGATAGCCGCCTGGCCTTAGTCTTCGGATTGTGGTTGGGTTTCCCAAGTTGTAGATCACTGCTCCTTTAGCTGTAGGTAACTGGGAATGGAACTTCATGAACCTTTTTTTGATGTAATTCCCGATGCCATTGGCTGTTTCATACAAACCAAGGAGCATCCACTGCAATTCTTACGAGTTTTTTTCATTTTGAAAAGATTGTATTTTTTCCTTTTCGTAAAGGATGCCGCTCCCAAGACTTCACAGCCATACAATAAAGTTCGTTACTGGATAATTTTTACTGGAAAATATGTTTATATTAGTTTCATTCAAATGTTTTAATCATGCTGAGAAATAATGAGAATAATGTTTTTGGTTTAGACAGGAGCTAATGGTGTTTAAAGAAGAAATGTTTTGAGTCATCATTATTACTTAAAAAAAATTTATAAAGGTGCCTAGACCTAAGTGTAGACTATAAATTATTGTAACTAGTATAATAATCTAAGTTAAACTAAAATAATATTAGTTATTCAAATAAATTAGTATTTTTTATTCATGAAAAGCAATAATATATTTTGTAAATTATGCAATTATACATTTCAACAAGACTATGTGTGTCGTATTTTTAGGATATTTATGGATTTATAATTTTTCAGAAATGTGTATTTGCTATGTACCTGCTACTGAACTAAATCTATCAGAATTGACTTGAGTTTCATTATTTATAATTTCACAATTTTGTGAAGAGTAAATTTATTTCATATAGATAATGAAAAACTGTTATAGAATAGGAATTGAACAGTACCACTCACCCAACGATTTAGGTTTATTATCCAATAAAACTATTATTACTTTTTTTTTTTACTGAGTTAAGCATAATGTATAACTTTATCATTCTTTATTTATTTAGTACAAATTTAAATATTATTTAATGTTCCTATAATGGTGTTAATGTTTAACGGATAACAGTATAAAAAGTAAAAACAACTAGTAGCTGATGGACTAACAGTGGAGGTAAATGGTCCACAAGCTAGGAGGGAGGTAAATATTGTGACTGCTGCCTAACTTCCTTATCTAAATAACTTGACAGGTGCACTTGACTGTATTTCCCTGATAGCTTCACGTGCTATTTCGTTTAATAACCTTTTGCAGAAATTGTTGAAACCTTCTGGGAAGAGTCTGTGATACGATTCTTAAGGAAAAACACATCAAGTCAGAGTCAAGTCCTTTTCGCTATGACTGCTTTAAGTTCCTGTTGAATCATTAAACATCATTAATCATGATGATCATTAAACTCCTCCCTCTATAAAATAAATATCATAGCAGTTTCATTTAAATTTTGTAAAAAAATATTCTTTAAATTTTTTTCTTCTTTTTTTACTTAACACATTAACAATCCTAACAATAAAACCTACCTTCAACTGGTCAGGACTCTGTTATAACCTAATTACAGAGCTTTATTTATTTGCGTAAATGAGTGTAGGTGTGGTGAGGGAGGGGTGTTGTGTGCATGGATAAATATCTAAATAATAAAATACAATAATTATTTTAAATTGTAAGCAATAAATAACAATTAAAGTTTAAATAAATTAAGCTCTGTAATTAGGTGATAACAGAGTCCTGTTATGTTGTGTATGGTTTACGTTCTTCTAGTGTCATATTCTAGAAAATAAATGCTTAAAAACAGAAGTAAAGACTAAAGAAAACCTTCAATGAAGTGTTGTAAATAAATGTTTAAAGAATTGAAGGAAGCCTTTTCCTTAAATAAATAAAAAAGACAAAAACATTAATTATAAGCATGTTTACTATCTTCTTAAAATAGAAATGCAGGACAAAAAATCTGACCGGAAAAACGGAGAGGTACATATAATAATTAATACAAAGGTGTATGATAAACGATTACAAAAATATTAAGTTTATTTACATTCAAAACAATTTTGTGTATTAAAAAACACTTCAAAAATATTGAAGGAACTATAGCTATAGTTACTATTAGTTTTAAAGCTAATTGTTAAGTTAGTATAACTGGGGAATTTTCTAATACAACTAACAAAAAGTATAATAATTTTTACAAATTAAAAGTCTACCCTAAAAACGTCTTAAGATTATTTCAACATTTAAATGTTCCCCTGTCAAATTTCAAATTAACATTTTCAAAACAATTTAACTTATCTACATCAAATGCTCCTAGAATAATTTTTAAATAACTTTGTAAAAGTGGACTTATAATAGAATTATATAGTTATAATAACAATACTTGAGGCCCTGATGGCTGAGCGGGATGGGGCGAGGGTTCTAGAACGCTTGGTTCAGAAGGTTGTGGGTTCGATTCCCACCTGAGCTGGTCAATATTTATTTCGCGGCGGCCCTAAGAAATAAACCTTGACATTCCCACTCTGGGGCTGCATAAGTCCTCAATGGAGGACTTAAGCAAAAGAAAAAAAATAATAATACTTATTATAGACTTCTAATAGAAAACTCCTTAATTGAGGAGAATTGGTGAAGGTAGGTTTTATTGTTAATATTATTGATGTGTTTAGTAAAAAAGGGGAAAAATTAAAGAATAGTTTTTGTATTGAGATTGTATGTTTTGTAAGTGAATACCAGCCATCTTAAAACATTTAAATGAAACTGTTACGATATTTATTTTTATTTTTGTAGATTATATGTCAATTAGCCTGCTTATGAAGGACATTTTTAAAATGAATTGAGGTTTGTTAAAAAATGTTGGCGTTATGTGTGAAAGTAATATGGTAATAACATGAAAACAGTTTTTAGGTTGTCTCGTTGATAATGCCCTAAGGGTCGAAACGTTGGAGGGTTAAAATTAACTGTTGAGAGTGAAGTATCATTTGTGTTGTTATTATTGATATAAACCACTCTCAAACAATTAATTAATAAATTTATTAAATCAATAAACTGAATATTGAGTGAAATTTTTGTGGAACTTGATATACATATATATTTTACATTGAAGAATATTTATTAAAACAAATGTTTTATATTCATAAAATATTCATTATTATTTTCCCCTATACTCTCTAATAATTAAAATTAATCAGTCATTTAATTGAAAGTGGAAGCTACTAAGCTACTAAATGTCCTTTGCAGGGGTGGATACGGTATTATTTATTCATGAAAGCAGAGGCCACACATAGGCGGTCAAAGGAAGGGAACCATTAGAATTTAAACATAACTTGAATCACTAGCTTGTGTGGCTATCGGGGCATATTAGCGTGATCAAAACACATAATCGTTTGAGGTTAGGTACCGTTCTCCACAGCCACAGGTCCTACGGCGTTGTACAGTGTAACTGCTCTCGGACCCTCTTTGTGGCCTGGCAAACTGCTCATAATGTCTACCGTTACTCTACTTGCACTACTGCTATTGGATTCGAATAGTCCTGCCAAGTAGAATAGAATATTAATGTGGAAGAATTGAAGGTGAGTATCCTTGTCCAGAGAGGAGTTGTTCATTTCGTTGAAAACAACGATGTTGATTATCCAGCGTACTCTAACTTTTTAAATACAAAAATATTACAAAAATTTTGTAATTATAACTGATATTACAGTTTGTGAGGTTGATCAACGGACAGGGTGGTATCAATAATCGAGACGTTTAGTTTCGAAACCAGCTCCAAATTTAGACAATTTTCAGGAGAGCGCTAAAACTTCTCATTGACATGCCGAGTTGTGTTACTTATATAGAAAAAAATAACATCCATGATTATTTATGGTTGTTTCACTTCTGCAGTAATTTTAGGTTTCTGAGAATTTAAATTTCGGAACCAATCAGGATGATCAACTACCATGTTCAACACTGTACATAGAATAATATACTATTGGAACAAAAATATATATAAATATAGTTTTAATTAGTAAAAAAAAATGCACTAATTTTTTTTCTTGCAATTTCAAGAGAAAAAATGAAAATTGTTGCACTGGTTGGCTTGTAGATTTGGTATCGCTGATCTCCCACCCATTTGTTGTCATCTATCATTTTTGTACACCTCGCTGATAGGATCTTGTCGGATTGGATCTGTTCAATGAGGAAAATTAGTAGATTATTGAAGGAAATAATAGCATCAGATGGTGTTGCTCTGGGTCAGTTACGGAATCGCGAATGCGGAGTTGTTATATAATTATTATTTTTTTTATATAAAAGAAGGAGGTACAGAGACTATGACATATAATATACAACTAGTACCTACAGGCCAGTAAATAAAACTTGTCTCCACGAGGGTCCTCCTACAACTATTTCCAACTGCTTTTCTAGAGTGTAGAACCAAAAAGAATATTATCTCATCTCTAACATAAGGTGTTATGTGCAATATAAGAAGAATATAAGAAGGTAGGGTTGGTTGGAACTAGAGGAGGCGTATGCCGATAGATATGAGTGTCTATAGAGAGATATATCCAGAAATTTGGAAAAGATAGAGCCAAGTCTTGAGGCGACAAATCTCTTTGTTGTATATTATAGGATACATGGCTCAAACAATACTCCTATAGAAAGATACTACTTATCTTGTATACTGGGGAATGGAACTGATACAGTCATGAAAGTTTTGTTAAAGGTGAAATTGTGAGAACAATCCTAGAGCATCTATTCCATTGCCCGAGTTAAGTTTATATTACTGTTTGATTGTGATTTCAACAGTTAAACTATTCACACACGTGTATTATTAAATAATTGTATTTGTTTTTACGATAAGTGAGGAATAGTGCGTGTTAAACAAAAAATAAATTGCCATTCAAGCAGAAATATAAGCTCGTCATGAATAGATATTTTTAATTTCTTGTTTTACCCACATAGTACTTTTTTTTCCAACATTCCTATAAGCCAAGTAACATCTTTAACGTATATCTGCGGTCCTTACTATAATTAAGGACGGTAAGCGTGGTACAGAGATCATGAAACGGAGTAGTAATGCAAATATTGAGCACTTGTTAACTCTCCACACATACTGCTACCTTGAGAATAAAAAGAATATACGAAGAGAAAGGAGACCAAGGAGCTAAGAAATGAAGACTAAGGTGTGACAAATAGAGAAGGGGGCTATAATATTTATCTCCATTACCAAGGGAGAGCCATTCCTTAGACCTCAGTGGCGATCGGCTCAAACATTCATGTAACTGCTCAGTTAAGGTCGGACTATTTTTCCCCTCTACCTCACTTCTTCCCTCTTCCATTATTTAGGGTTATATTATTTCCTTAGATCTCTTCCAATTCTTTATCCCTCGCAATGCCTTGCGGTTCGTTCTCTACTTCATTTATTTGCTTTTAATTCAGAACAGGTACTGTAATATATCTTACATTTATATTAAGTTTGTTTGTTATTCGAATTTATTTGGGCGCCACAATTTTAGTATATTTTTAGTCATATAAGTTCCAGTTTTGATTGGCTTTAGGTTAAAAGAGGCCTTATTAATTTTAATGATTAATAACAATTTTGCCTTTCATAGGTGTATACGAACAATATTGTGCTATTTGTCAATACAACAATATTTACACTTGACAGGTATAACAAAACATTCATAATTATTATTAACATAACGTTCAGTTTTTTTTTTTTTTTATAACAACACACAAGTTCTTCATAATTAATTAATTGTAATTGATCATATGGCGAGAGGTTTCAAATGGGTTTGCCACTAAAACAAATGTAAAATAATGAGACATTAAATGAATTATAATTAAAAATAGATTTAAAAGAAATATACTAAAGAAATAAAAATGTTGATAATAATTTCGACAGTGGCAAACCCATTTCAAACACTCTTTGCAAACGTCAACTATTGCCGCTGAAGACGTTAATCTTGCCACCACAGTATAAAGTACTGCTTCTTTTTTTTTATAACTTAGAGAATGGTGAATGATGATTTTAAGAGGAATCACTATGAAAGGGATATAAAGGGGTATCATTCTCTCCCCCCCCCTTCCTAATAATTTAAAGAGTTAGCAAATTTAAGATTTGAGAACCTTCTATAAATGGGGAATATAAAATAAAATTCAAAACCATCTCCAATACCTCTGAAGTATTAATTGAGATTTTATAGGGATATAAATTAAAATTATTGCTGAAAGTCTTCAAATTTGCAACTGAAATGTTTATATTTCAAAATAGTTGGAAAGAATATAAATGGAAAATCCGGTCTAAATTTGTACAGAAATTAATGCGTTTTTGATGTGGTGAGAGAAAAATTCCTAAAAATGAATTCACATTTAAATTTTCAACCCTCAAACTCAATATGAAGTAAAAACTGAAAAAAAAGGTGGGAGGTTTATTCACTTGTACTTCATCTCCGGAACCTTTGAAAGCATATATTAGGAGTTATAAAACAGATATGAAATGCAATTAGCAAATGCTTTAGACATGATTGGTGATTGTTTCAAGTATATTGATTAGTAAATAATTCTCTAGTTTCAGCCTAGAAACTTTAAAAACTGGCATCTTTGATGGATTACAAAACCGAAAGGTTAAAAACGACAATAATCTTCCTACTCACACTGTGGCATATGTTGAATCAAAATCATCAAAAATGATTGTATCGGTGGTCAACAATTTTCGGGGAACCATAAAGTAGCAGAATATTCCGAAATAGTAGCCAAAATACTTTAGAATTTCGGAAAGCTTTAGAAGAAATAATAATATGATTATTAATTTTTTTTTTTTAAGTCATTGAAAACTTTGCTGCAAAGAACATTAGGAACTGTTCTTTCAGTCAAAAGATAGATTTAAGTTTGGTAAGAGAGCCATATGATGATGGCTTATTAGATCTCATACAGGGATTTTACTGGCCAAACATTTATATATAAAAATTATTGCTTAACACATATTAATTTATTTTGATTAATTTTATTGTATTGGTATTTATAATTCTGTTCTTAACGTGAATTAAAAGTTTTTCTCAATTTCAGTAAATAATTTTGAGCTTTCCAACCTACACTGTTTTAATTAAAACTTGTACTACGTTTTAAAACACTTGCTCGTTTTCCTCAATAGGCACTAACTAAACAAATAGAAACAGTCTTTTAGATTAAATAATGCTCCGAACTTTTCCCCTAAAAATAAAATAAAACGTTTTTCCATATAATATAGAGTATGAATAGTCTTTATAATAAAAACTGGGGTGAATATAAAAAAAATGTTGTATTTAGAAATATTTGAATTAACGAGCTCGTCTGTGAAACACGGCGTCGCAAAACCAGTGTTGCCTTATCAAATCTTTATAAAATGTAATCAATATTTATTGATTTTATGACGAGTATAAAGGCGATGTTTACGTCTTGATCAGATGATAATTCTTTTGATGAAAGAATGAATGAGGCATCATCAAATCAATCTTAGCCCAAGGGGGTTGGTTGGAAATGGGTGATTTCAGAAGCGATTAATCTTACCTATTCTCACTTTTGTCCCTCTTTGTTTGTGCCTTGAAGGCCTAAAGGAGGGGGATAAGATTCAAGAAGAATCAGGAGCTAATCTTGAATCTCAACATTAAGAGTGATTGATCTGTCTGTTTTATTAAAGGCTCATTGGGCCTTCCTAAATGGCTAGAGACGAGATTTTAAAGAGTGTGGAGGTTATCTTGTCTCATTGATTTCAGGTGATCTCAATGGTTCCATCACGTTCAAGAAAATCGAGTTTGTTTTTTTTTAAATCTTTAAATTCTTGAGTAAGTTCAGAGCGTCTGTGGCTAGTGCCCTCACTCATTCGAGAATTTTATTGAAGAAGTTTATTGTAAACTTTTTTGTAGCAATAGTCATGGGCTCCGCTTCTCCTAGCAGAGTAGATTTAATTTTGTCCACTATGGAAAAAAAAATGGCTATTTCGTCCAACCCAGGCAGAATACATAAATATTATTTATCCTGAAAAAATGTACAGAAAATACATCTAAGGAATGTATATTACGCTATTTTCATTTCCATTATGTTTTTTCTTTTCCTGCTGTTATTCTCACATAGCTGTAATTTTCAAAAAGTTGCCCTGATTCGAATCCGACTGTGGTGGATAATCATTTATTCTGTTACTTTAGCTGTGAGTCTACCTTGGAGGTTCAGGAACCATCCTGGGCACACCCAGGCTCTATAAAGTGTGTATCCATTATTCTTGAAAAAATTACTTCATTATAGAAATATTGTTGAAGGAATATTACTCAACTTCTGACATGGGTTATTGCGGTTCAGGCTATTTTGGTTGGTCTTAGATGGACAATTAATAACTCTCCAGCAAATTAACCATAAAGACACTTTTCTTTTCCAAGAAAAGGAAGAACAAAAAGGCACCGTTTTCTAAATTTTGACTAGACGAAGTAATGCATTGTGTCTATAACTAACAAAATGAAATTCACTCCATGTGAGCTCTTTATGAAGTTCTATATAAGCCAATAAATCGTATCTTTAAATTTAT
The DNA here is from genome assembly GCF_000696795.3 of Halyomorpha halys. NCBI lineage: Eukaryota > Metazoa > Arthropoda > Insecta > Hemiptera > Pentatomidae > Halyomorpha > Halyomorpha halys. Next base: position 561,962 of record NW_027110335.1, read on the forward strand.
TAATAATAAAAATGATTTAATTTAATAGCATTTTGAGTTTTGTTTATGATAAAGAGACAGAGCTAATACGACAGATAAATTTTAAGTAGGCTACTGGAACATTTTAGTTGAAGGAATAGATTAAAGATCAGTGGAAAGTTGAGCTTGAAGAAAGGACCAAGCAGAAGAAAGGCTTGACTGCTTGGAATGCACGGTCGGTCGTGAAGTTTGTAGCAGAATCCCCTCCCCTCCCTTCCTCCTTCTCTTTAGCCCATCCCTTTCCCTCCCCCCAGACCACAGGTGATGATTAGTGTGGAGCTTGACAAGGAAAAAATTCAGCCTCCATGTTAGCCGTTCCTCGGCTCCTTCTTCACCTCCTTCCATCTTGGTTGATGAGAACACCTATAATAGTCTCTACTGCACTTGTTGGATAAGATTCTTCTTCTTTTCATCTATAATACATCATTTTAATAATATATGTAGTTATTTTAGGTAAATTAGGTTTGAATGTGTGTCACATATATTTATTTTATTTTTATTTTTACTTATAGATAATTTTTACACTGCGCATAAATTATAGTGTTATATTATTTTGCCCTTTTTCTATATTTTTTTTTTAAAGATTGTAATTATTTAATTTTTTCCCTTATTTTTAGTTTCTATTTCTGCTTCGAATGAAAACTTCAAACTGATTGTGACAGATAAAAAAAACTATAAGAAAAATATTGGTAACCATAAATAATGGCTAGTAATTTTAATTCAAAGATTGAAAAATACCTTAGGAAGAATATTTCGTTCGATCAGTCGATAATCATAACATCACAGTATGAATTATTGTTTTAGGGTAGAGCAATAAATAAAGCACTAAATCCGGTGATAAAAGTTCAAAAAATTATTATTGTGTAATACTAAAATAAAAAATTTAAAAAACAAGAATTCTCCCTACTACTATAATCAAAATTTAAATGTAAAACAAATACAAGCAATTTGAAAATCATCAAACATAAACACTTAAATGATAAATTCGGTTATCAAAAATAATAATAATAATAATAATAAACCTTTTTTAGAAGTAATAAAACTTTGAGTTTGGAATGTCATATAAAAAAGTAGTAATAAAAAATTATAATACAAATAATTTGAAAATCATCAAACATCAATAAGCAATTAAGCGATAAAACCGTTGATTAAAAAAAGTATTATTCATGTAATACTAAAATAAAAAATAATAAAAAAAGAATCAAGCAAACCATTCAGAAATGATAAAACTTTGAATCTGGAATCTTTGTTATAGAAAAGTAATGCTGAAAATATTAAAATAGATACAATTTGAAAATCGTCAAATTAACTCTTTATGTAATAAAGATGGTGACCAAAATTCCAAAAAAGTATTAGTTATGTAATGGTATAATACTAAAAATTAAAAATAATAATAATTAAAAAGAATCCTGAAAACTAGTTTTACAGAAATGATAAAACTTTAAATTTGAAATCTTTATTTATAAAAAAATAATCATGGAAATATTGAAATACCAGAAATTTTAAAATTTTCAAACATCAATAAACACTTAAGTGACAAATCCGGTGATTAAAATTTTAAAAAAAGTATTATTCATGTAATAAATATAAAAACAACAAAAATACAATAATCTTCTAAACAACTTTTTCTTGAACTAAAATTTAAAATTTTGAATATTTTTTATAAAAACAGCAATCATAAAAATATTAATAAACAATAAATTAGAAAAATGTCAATTTTCAATAAACACTACCTTAATTCATAAAATTGATTTCTAAAATATAAAAAGAAATACTGTTTTAATTCGAAGAAATTACTATAATGTTGTTGTAAAATTGTTAAATGATGTACCATAGGACTTAAAAACAAAAAACCTCAAATAATACCTTTTGACTAAAAACATACTTAAATAAGACAAAATCGTTTTAATCTTTAGGAATAGAAATGGTGGCTGGCGAAAGTGTATGTGTATCAGACTTTAAGTATTCATCTAAGTATATTTAGCTATTTATATGGTTGACTCTGCCGATAGTTGTTGGTATGTGTCTGTGACCAACTCTACTAAATATATATCATGTACCTTACCTGAGGGGGGGAAAAAAGTGGCAATTTCTGAGGAACATCTCTATAGAAAAGAATTGTGGTGAGGAGAAGCCAGACAGAGGGATGTAGTGGTTGAGGATCAGAGCGGTGGAAACTTTGAGGAATTTATTAGAGACGGGACCCGGTCCACCTGAACCCCGCAATTTATTATCTTTCCCCTTGAACAAGGGCCGTGGCACGTAACCAGTTCGGATTCCTTCTTACGATATCCCCCCTCCTCCTTGCGATATCTTCCCTCCTTCCTCCTCCTTCTTCCCTCTAGCTCCTCTTTGTCGATCCTTCCTAACGGCTCCTCGAGGACAGCCCAATCATGTTTTACTTCTTTCGATACCCGCTTTCAATCACCTGCCCAATCTTTCCTTCCGTTACAGCCGGAAAATAAGAAAATCGCCATCTTGTCTGTATTGAAAACTGAAATAGTAACTACAAGCTCGGCTTTTATTGCTCCACTACACAGTATCGTATCGCAAATAAAGTCGGATGAGGAATATGGTTCCTTCGGGAAAAGAAAATATTTTTCATGTATGGATAGAAAATATGTTCAGTCCATGAAGGGAATTCTTGTTCTTCCTTATTTATCCACGGTTCAATTAAGGATTTATATTTTTGTTTAATTGAAAATTACAACTTGTTTTAAATTTATAATCTTTGAGATTTTTAATAATTTCTTTTATACACAGTATAACAAAATTATTACCGGTTAATTTTTTCAAGGCTGTAAAAATTGAATCTAGGATTCCAAAATATATACTAAAGCCTGAGAAAAGAGACGTACCCTTGGTTATAGAACACTTTAAGGGAGACCGCCCTGGTTAGAGCTGGTCTGATGTGACCCTGCAATTTGGGGACTGTGGGGTGAATAGTAAGGACCCCATCCCCCCCAAATAGCCCTGTCCCTATTCCTCTCTCCGCCAGTCTGAAACTCTCTCTACTTCTTTCTGCCCGTTCTGTCTCTGATTAATGATTCTAATCAGCCTGCTTCTTTGCGGTATTTCTAAAGAATATTGTGTTATGAGAATATCATATCATGGAAGTATGCATATTCAATTTTTTATTTTTTTTTATTTAACACAGTTGGGCCTGGTGGGCTTTACGTGGTTAATTTTTTTTTTTTAACAATTCATTATGGGGGGGGAGGTGTATAGTTTCATGTAAAAACCCTCCCTAACTATATACAACGTTGTAAATAAAAAAAATAATAAGATGAAATAAGTAGATAAAAATAATAATGCTTAATACAAAATAAAAGTAAAGTTAATAACAAAAACAATGACATTTATGAATTTAACAAAAATAATTACCTTCTATTGGAAAAAAAAGTTAATTTAAGAAAAAATAAAATTTTAGAATAACAATAACAGAACTAATAAATATAGAACTTATAACAGGATATGCTGCTGCACCCTGGGCAGAAGACTGAAGTCTTCGAGTTGTGGTTGGGTTTCCGAAGCTGTAGGTCACTGCTTCTATAACTGTCGGTAACTAGGAGTGGAATTTTATGAACCTTTTTTTCTATTATCTCCATTTGTAATACCCGATGCAATTGGCAATTTCTTACATGCCAAAGAGCAACCACTGCAATTCCTAGGACATAATTATGGAAAGATTGTATTTTTTATAATAGAAAGGTTAATTTATGTGGTAAAGGTATTAAATTAAAGGGAGGTAAATTTCGAGCCAAATCTGCAACAAATGGGATACTGAGGCCTACATGTATAAGTTTTATTTGTGACGTAATAAGGATCATTAAGGCTTTAGGATTATTAGGAATTTGATGGAGCCTCAAAGCTCATGTTCAAACACATCTGATGAATACTAAAAATGTTTGTCGATAAATTATTATTCATATAACGTATCGTTCTATAGCAACATTTTGAATTTTAATATATTTCAAAAGAAATCCGTAATTAGTTTGGCTACAGAATTTTGATAAAATAATTAATTCATTTATTTCCTCCAAGCTTAGTAAATGCGAACTGGATAAAAATACGGGCAGAATACTAAAACACAGATTGAATAAATATTAAATATTCATTTATTTTATTAAAAAAATTATTAATTTTTGAGTTGCGGATTTATGATAGACGTTATCAATCGATATCGTTATATATCGTTCCGCTGAACCGAGTACAAAAATTACATACTTACTTCCTTATGTAACTTACTCCTACTTACTGTCGAGGTGTCACAGCTTGAGGAAAGATTAGTCACTCTAACTTGGATATAATAATATGTACGAAAAAAATTTACCATCCACTATCTTTTCTGGAGATTAAAAATAAGGTAATGTAAGAATTTGTTTTCAAATTAGTATAAAAAAAAATTTCTCCTAAAATATGATTATATGAACATCTTAGTATAAATAATTTAAACTGTTGCTAGTTTTACATTAGTTGAATTTTATCTCTACTATTGTTTAATATATTGTAGATGAAAAGCCCCGAGGATAAAAATGGCATATACTGATAACTGATGCTATCTAAAATAGTTTAAATAATGTGACTTGTTTGTAGAAGAACAAGTTTGAAATAGGGCGTTTGACGAAAAAGAAACAACAAATTTAAGTAATATTAATATTAATTTCAGTCAATTCAGAATCCTATCATATGTTTTAATTAATATAGGTACAGGATTATTTTTTAATTTCAGTTTTAAAAACTGAAATATTTAATCTGTGTACCAACAGAAGAAAAATGCTACCAGCCATGATGGTTTCATACGTGACGTCATTTAGACATAAACAAACAACAGTGTTTTAGTGATGTACACTTTTTAGCTGTTTTTAAATTATTACTTATTTTACTGTTAAAAGAATTTTGATTATTATTATTATTTTAAAAAAACAAACATGGAATACGGTTCATGAAAGCAGAAATTTCAAATGTGCCTTGTATCAATGTTTTATGTAAACAACATTTGAGATAGTCTGCAGTCTGATTTCATTATTGTTTTTTCATTTAACCCATTATTTTGTATCGAACATAATTCTCTATATCGTTCCCCTACCGGAAGTCAAAATAATTACACTTTTACTTACTTGAAGGAGTATATTATATGAATAAATATAACCTCTAATATACTTATAATTTGTTTGTTTCTTTATACTTACTTACATCGAAGAAATCTTCATAAAAACATAATCAGTTATTTAGATTTGATATTAATTTTGGATCTCTTTTTGCCAGCTTTAACAAAATGTTCTATTTTTGACATCTTTTTTCTCTATGATAAACGTTTGTGGAGTCTTTAGTAGTATTTTTACAATTAAGTATTACAAAAGAATATTAAGGAATATTCTTATAATTGACAATTGCCTAAATAACAAAGAGAACTAAAAAACAGAAATAAATAAAAAAGAAAACTACAATATGAATTTATCTCAAGTTATACAACTAAGAATTCAATTAACAACTACTAAAATATAAAAAAAAAATAAAATAATAATTATTAAAAGAAATAAATTTAATTGAATAGAAAATAACTGAATGGACGTTGAACTGAATATAAGAACCTTATCGTGTAACTACATAAATATATGTAAGACATAAGAAACTTTTCAAAATACTGTATTGGCCTGTACGAAGGGCCGAAAAATTGCAAAAATGAGGAAAGTATATATATATTGAATAGAACTGTTACAAAAAGAATAAAAAATATATCATTATTGTATAGTTATAATTTTAAATAATTTGTCCTATGGATTTTTTTCCTCAGTCATTTTGACCGATATTTAATAATTAATAATATTAACAACTTTATGAAAGTACAATTTCACTAGCTTTAATACAAACAATAAAAACTAAAAACAATTAAAGGTTCTCCTTATTTTTTTTTGTTAAAAATTAGAACTTTTCAATTAACAGATTTAGGTTTAATTGTAAAAATCTATTTTGTAAGAAACTAATTAAAAGCGGTACAGATTTAATTTAATTTTAATTAAAATTAAAATTAAATTTTTTACAACTTCAGTACTAAAACTATTAAATTTTTATTTTTATTTTTAATTGACTTTACTTGTTTTGGAATTCTACTGCTCAATTAATAACCTATAGTCATCGCAAATATCCTCTCATGGGTGAGTGCTCAATTATAAATCAACTTTTGTCTTAATTGTTTCCGGCCATTTAAAAATACAAAAAAAATGATGGAATCAAACAAACCCAAATTGCGGATAGGACGAGAAGTAAGGGTTGAACGGGGTGAATAATTGTTGTGGAGGTTTGCACTCAATTCATCATGCAATCTGTTGCTGACCGAGAACTAATTGAGAAAACATGTAATTGTTGTTGCTGCTCTCCTAAGCACCACTTGATTGATGGTTGTGAGGGCTCGATAGTAGAGCTATAGCTCTTCTATCTTTCTTTATTTATCCTGTCAGCTTTCTCCTAAGTCTCGTACTTTGTCAAGGGATAACTTCAGTTCAGTCTTGTCAATAAGGAATCGTTCAACATTCCTGGATAGTACATCTCATTTCGAAGGAATAATAGTTTATTAGAGTATGTGTGTGTTAGTTTATCATAAATATTATTATAGGGGTACATTATAAGGTTATTGTATATTTCAGAGGTTCAAGTTACTTATTTTGACTGGATACATTTTTTTCATTATATCTTCAAATTCATATTTTAGAAAATTAGAGGAATTTTTCGATAGAAAATGTAGACGATAGTATTTAGTATAATTTATTATATTTATCGCGTTTTACTTGTACTAATGACTTAATCAACTAGCGATCACAATTAAAAAGTCTGTACTACCTAGTCCTTTCAGAACAAATGAATGAACCTAGATCGGGTATATATTATTGATAATATTCTTTATTTATTCCTGGAATAGATAATCGCCATTATAATGATATTACAAGCATTGACTAGAGGCATTAGTGCCTCAGAGAGTATTATACAAAGTAAAAAAAAAATGAGTTTATAGAAAATCGTAAAATATAGCTAAATAATAAATTGGAGAAGAAAAAATAATAACAATAGTTAACGGAATATATAAAATTAAAAAAGAAAATCAAACAGATAAACCATAAATTATATCATCTCATAGTGGACGGGGTACGTGGATGAAGGGGCTATTTAATATATTTTGAATCTTTAGTGTGGATGAAGGGGGAAGCTTTAGTAGTAGCTTTAGAGTGCCTATCTAGCTAGTGTGAGGTACTCTAACTTCAAAATCCAATTAATAACTGATATAATTAGATGTGGAAGGGACTGTCCTATCTGGACATAAGGAGTTGAGCTTTGGGGCTCCACTAAACTATTAAATTCCTCCCGAATCCAATCCTTACAGTCCAAAATCCTTCGTAAAATCCTTAATGCTCCTTACTTTGTCACAAATCAAGTCATCCATCAGGACCTCAACGTTCCATATGTTGCCGATTTGGCCAGAACCAGATACCAATCCTTACATGATAACTTCTCAATCACCCAAATCCACTTTGTTTCTAACCTGGCTTCTCCTTCATTACCTAACAATCCTGCGAGGCGCCTGAAAAGAAGATTTCCTCGAGAGAAATGTTATTGGAGTTCTATCAGTGGGTAGATTTCCACATGTTTGTATCATGTCACTATGTCACCTACAACAAATTTACTTGTTGTATATATGTTTATACAGTTGTAAATAACAATAAATAAATTATTTAAAAAGTATATATCTAGTTATATTTGTGTTACATTGTATCTATCTTTCTTTCGATTTCCAATTTTGTTTAAACCTTTTACTATTTATTCTTCAGGAATTGAATGGAAAGTAGGTGATTAAGGATCCGGAATTTGAAAGTTTGAAGGGTAATTAAGCAATGGATAGAGGAGGGAAAATAGAATTCCATTGGGGGGAGGAACGGATATAGAAAGACCTTCCCATAAGCAGTTACATTTAAGGCCGTGAACAGGTGTTGCGGGAACTCATTGAGGATTTAAATTGAAGATCAGAGATGAACGAAGAATAGCGGGATTGGATAACTTCTTAGAGGAAGGATGCAGGGATATTTACGACGGAATGAGGGGTAAAGCCAATTCAACTCTTCATAAAATCGGATGACAGAAGCGTCCCTGGGGACCCCGAAGATGAAACATACAAAGCATTTAATCAACCGTTTTAATGTTGCTTCCAGATCCCCAGAGACACTCCCCGTAAACCACATAACCATAGTCAAAGTGGGGAAGGAAGTATCCAGGAACCTATGGGTTTCAAAAGGAAGTAGGGGACGAAGATAATTTAGGGGCTTTAGGATGGAGAAGGTACTACGGGAAATATTAGGGAAGATATGCATCTAGAACAAGATATCCTTGTTATAAATCAAAGATCAGTAGGATGAAACACTCATTTCTTTCAATATTATTGTGCCATGACATTACATAACTCCATGAGTATTGGCCCCAAAGTTTTTTTAAATTTTATTTAGTAGTCTTAAATTCTGCCTTATACATTCATACATCAGTACTAAAGCTAATAGAACACACTCACATCATACTTACAGACACCTAAGTTATGCCTAAATAATTATATTAATGAGGCATTTTATCTTCCAAAGGGTTAAGTAATTCTTTTTGGTTATTCTAAAGTTTTTTTAAATCGAAAAGATGGCCACGAGACCAGCTAATGTAAAATGTCATTAGAGTGCCAATGAGTAGTTTCTCTACACGCCTGTAACACTCCATGTTAACTTAGATCTGATTTACTAAATGTATTATAATGTACAGTTGTAAATAGCAATAAATACATATTAAAAAAAAAAAATTAAATCTGTGCCGCTGGGACCCTTGAAGGGTTAGGAGTGCAGTACTTTGTAAAGAAGTAATGTTACTAGACTAACGGTTGTGCAAGAAGCTGACTTGGTCAAAATCACGCTCCACTGCCAAATTTGTACCAAATTAAGGGTAACCACTTTATGAGGCTGAGTGGCCCCGGAGGGCTCCCGAACCCACAGGGCTGATTCACAGCTACAGTGAAACATTATCTGTCATTATCTAAAAAATTATCTGCCACAGACGGATTCCTGGGATCGAATTGGTCCTTGGAATCAGTAGCACAGTGCCTTTCCTATGAGCTACTCACTCCTACATATGTCGACTATATAGTAGGAAACCAATGTTTTGGACCTCTAATCCACTGTGTGTGCCCCGAAAATATTAGAGTTTTTTTCTTGCTATGTTTTGCTGATCTTTGTATTCATATATTTTTTTAAATACTTCGTGCAAACATTTGTAGTCATTCTGTACGACATGCTTGAATTTTTATTTTACTAAAAATTTCCAATGTTTCATGTTATTACTCAAAATTATAATTGCAGAAGCAATATCGATTCCTTAAACTTACTTCATAACTAATAAGCTTGTGAACATCCAGACCAATTATTCACAGCTATGATCTATTAACTAATATTTATATAGTATTTATTAGCTAATATTTCTAGTATGTAGATTTTTAAAAAGTTTTTATAAAATCAATTACACGATTAAGTTCTATAATAACTATTATACATCAATGTGTGATGCTTTTTCAAGGACTGCTTACTTGTAGCAGACCTAGGGCTAAAATATTTTTTTTGTTTCATAGAAACAATCACCACTGGCCGGTTGTTTGCAATAGCTGGACCAGGGCCAGAAATATTTGGCTTCGATAGATATAGCTGTTTCATTGAAATCTGTGGAACTGTTGCTTAAAAAAGTCACTGTGACTAATCCAATAATAATTTTATTTATATCTGTTGTGTAATGGCGTTGAAAATGAAAAGGCAATATTTATAAATCTCTATTCATTGGTAGTTAGTAAAATGTGATTTTTGAATCAATGGTAATACGAAGAATTAGTTTACATTTGTAGAGTGATAAATAAATACTTTTGTCATTTCTATAAAAATAATAATTAAAAAAATTAATTATGGATTAAGATGTATATTTAACAAACGATCTGGTAATTTTAATCGTAGTGAGCTTAATGAGCCTTGTAGACAGAGATTTTTTAGTATAAATTTAATTGTATATTACTTGTTTGTTATACGACACGGAAAAAAAACAAAAACGAATTGCCATTTATTGGTCACATAGCTACGTTACTATAATAGTGACACATCTGACAAAACACATAAATAGTGTGTTTGACGTATTCCATAGATAGTAATATCGACTGAGGTTATTTTTCTATATCACTGCAAGCTTTGGGACAGTCTATCGGAGTACTTAAGTTGGTAAAATAACCACTTTACAATTTTTTGTAGATATGTTAGAATCAAACATTAAAAATTTTAACAGCACCGTTATTCTTAAATTTAATTATATAACCATATTTTTTATGTATGTCAGTCGGCCCCGTTGATCTTCCATGAGCACGCTATGTTCAGAGAATGTGTTCAGGTGTCTGCTTGTCCTAAATGGTCCATGATTGATTCCTATACAACGCAAAGCAATTGTTTTAAAATGAAAGGCATGCAAGAAGATTTTAGAAATAATATTAGAATAGGGTTCCAAGTAAACGTTTTTAAAAAGAGAAACGCGCAGTAGTTGAGGCTAAGTAGACCAAAATAATATTACTCTTTGGAATAGGTGTTATATTATATTTTATATTTAGTATATAGTTTAAATAAAATAAATTTTATATAAGTAATTGCTTATTTATTTTGTGTTCAAAATAAACATATAGTTTATTTTATTAGAGTGCTACCTATGGGAGTTTCTCTACATGCCTGTATCAGTCCATTTTTATATTACATCAAATTTACTTAATGTGTTTTTATATAAATACAGTTGTAAATTGCAATAAATAAAAATTATTTGTTATAGCTATTTTGGCTTCACACACAGGAAAGAAAGGTACTAATTGGGTCAAATCTTCGATTTACCGTTATTAGTTCTTCTGAGACCTCGCATCGTCTTCACGATAATCTCTTGAACGGATATCCCAACGTACTCGATTCCCGTTTATCAATTGGTGCACCATTTCCGCAATAACTGGAAAACGTGTGTTTTCTTTAAACTGTAGCTCCTAAACGGCTCTCACGATTTTGATGAAAGTTGCTTAATGTTAATAAAACATTGCATATGAACATATCACTTGGAAAAAAGTAATTATGAAAATTTTAATATATAGAACAATTAAACAAAATACAATATATTAAATTAAATCTGCAGCGCTGCAACCCATGAAGGGTCAGGGTTATTTCTTTCTGAGGAAGTATTATTACTAGACCAACGGTTGTGCAAGGGATTGATTTTTTGATTTGGTCAGAATCACGCTCCACCACCAGATTTTTACCCGATTAAGAGGCTGTGCCTTACAATTACTAGCTACCCACTCCCCAACAGAAACTTCGTATTTCAAGATATTTCTATCTCGAGTATATTCTTTTCCGATACTGCAACACTCGATTGTAATTATTTCGAGATGTGGTGTTCAAGAGTATCAATATCAAGGATGTTCTTATATATTTACTTCTCCACTTACAGTTATAGTCAAAGGAATTGCATACAACTTTTGATTTATAGCGACGCTTGTAAACTAAGCTTTGTAAATAGGTATATGTTAAGAAGATTCTGAAGCAACTGAAAATTAATGATGGTATACTTACTTTTCTACCCGTTCACATCCGTTTTCTTCATATTGATTTAAACTTTCTAATGTCTTGTATTAACGTAACATAAACGATATCGAAGAGAAATAGAATGTATCGAATCTAAAACCGGAATCGAATGGAAAGTTCGGTTAGAAACTAGGATTGTTGGAGTTCACAATGAAAGAATATTTGAGCTAGATTAGCAGCACCTTAATATCTTAGAGATAATTTATTCGTAACATACGAATAGGCTTAATTTTTCAGTACTTAACCCCAAAACTTTGTCCTTACCTCATATAGATATTTCCTTTACTTTGACTTAAATCATCCATCATTTGCTGAGTCCGATACGGCATTGTTCGACGGGAGTTGACGTCGCCGACGTAGAACAAAAGAGCCCGTGTCCTGGTTGTGGATCGCCCGTTAACCGGCACGGCAGGAGGCCGGAACCCGCCTGATCGATACCCAGGTGTATCTCTTTCCGACAGAACTGAAGGCTGTTTGTCAAGCTGGCTCGATATCATTCTCAGTTCCAATGATATTCCAACATGAACAAACTGGCAGGTCGTTTTGGCGAAACCTCTTCCGCATGAGCTCCTGCTGAGTTAGTATAGAGATTTCAAGTAAAGAAGAAGGAATTGGAATATTATAAATATTACGGTTCCTGTCCCTGGAATTACAAGTATGTATGTTCTGATTTTTAAAATATTTAAAAAATATTACGCCACCAATTTGGTGTTGTGAGCTGAAGATTTTGAGGTAGGGTTGCGAGCCTGTACAGTGATGGGGCGAAAGTGTCGATCTTTGACTAGTTACCATCAGGAGGATTCCCTTTTAATGGGTCGTTTGTAGCCGAAGGAGTTAAGGTGTCGGTCTTAGCTATGTTCGAACTGTAGTGATCTCAGTTCAAGGCCTGCCTGGGGGGGTGGATCGACTTTTATTTTATGGCAGTCCTACGGAATGAAAAAATTGACCATTTAATCATAGTTAGAATAGGTTGGTTACCTCTAGATAACCTCCTCTCCTTTCCCGTATGTCAGAAATGACTAGGCAGGAGACTGCCATGATTTATATCCAATTAAGGGTGGCGTCTTAATGAGGCTGGGTGGACCCCCAGTGCTCCTAAGCCCACAGGACTGACTCACGGCTATAGTGAAACATAAAGTAATTATCTACCACAGCCAGTCCTGGTCCTCATAAATAATTATTCAAATCCGGGTCCTTGTAGTTAGTAAATACCCTTATATATAATTTATAATGTGTTTTTCAGATGGTTAAATTTTACTTTCAGAGGCAAAAAATTGGCTGTTTGTACCCGTCAGAGCAGTGTCCGTTGCATATAGTTAGCCAGAAAATTAAAATAAAATATATCCGTAGAGAGGATTTTCCATTGGTGAGCAGTTTCTATTGAAAGAGGTTTCATTTTCAGACATTACTCTGCGAGGTCTTAGACTAATGTCGATTCGATCTCTGCGATGATTTGTCTGGAAATAACATTTTTAATCGAATAATAAGTGAACTAATATAATTTTATTTAAAGATGAAAACATACATAAAAGTCATTTATAACTATTATGACATTTTTGTTGACCTGAAGACCTATCGGCGGAGTACACTAAGCTATCCCATTGTAGCACGTCAGAGTCCTATTTCTATTCAGCCCGCATTGCTAATTAAACTTGAAGATAGCTCGTGTAGTTTCTTGTTATATTAGCACGATTCTCATAGACCGTTCTAATTTAAACTTGTTGATGATATCGCCAATAATACTAAGAACAGTTCCTTTTCTTTTAATGTAATAAAAACAAAACAGGAATTTGCCCTGGAATGTTTCGGAATAACAGAATTCTAATTAAAGTCAGTCATGGCTACATTTTTCTTTTTGTTATAAAAATGTATCTTCTGCCAGTTTTTATAATAAGTACTGTTGTTTTTACAATTATTTAGATTGTTATTTAATGACAATTTATGAAATATCCTTTTTTTATCTTTATTGATTAAAAGAGGCGATTATATTGTCCTCTTGTTTTAATTCTTGTATTTTATCAATTTCACATCAATGAAATAATGCTTTCGACGTGTCAGATTGCCATCTCATTTTAAAAAGAGTTCCTAAGATTTATTACATTTATGTAGTTACATTTAAAGTTTGAAAATTTTGTCTTCTTTACTATTAACTATTTAGCATTGATATATTTGTATATTTTTTCACTTGCTATTTTATCTTGCACTTTTATTTTCATTTTTATCCTGCAATGGTTGTTGAAAGGTCACTCTTTGTGCAGTTTCTAATATAAATTTTGTTATTATTTTGTAAATAGTAACTAAAACAGATTTATATATAATAAAGTTATGTAAATTCGTTATAAAGGATTTCTTGCCTTACAAAAAAAAAATAAAGAAAAAAGAATATCAACTTCGTTCTTCAAAAACAAAAATCGCTTTAATATTGCACTAATATTATTTTGAGTAGTGCCTATTTTATTTGAGATATGAGAAATGCTTTCAAATTAATTAGTTTGGTGATACCCATATGATGACTGTGACTTACTGGTAAACATTCCAAGTCAACAGACGGACTGAAGAATTCAGAATTTTTATTATGGAAAATTCTACGTTGAATATTTGTTTGTGTCAAATACAACAGATTTGTTTGCCAAATTAAATTTTTGAATAAGAAGATAATTCAACTTAAATTGAGTTAAACTGCAACCTAAATGTATGTTAGCAAAACACAAAAATGTGTACGTGAATGTTTAATTTTAACATATATTTAATTTTTTTCATTTAATATGTGTATTTACACACTCAAGTTTGCAAAGCATTACCGGATTAGCTAGTATATAATAAAATTAATCTTGAAACCCTTATTCTGATTAGAAAAGAAATGATTTTTAAAATAAAACAATCTTATGACGGAAAAGAATGTATCTAGTCTAGATGAACTAAAATTAAAATTGTTGCTACTAATTATATCTATAAAATTTAGTTACAATTTAAATTCATCTTAGAAAGAAATTGAAATATAAAGATTTCTTAACCGGTTACTATATTTATATATAAATGCCGATATTCCAACCCAAACTACAGGACTTTATGTTACCTATTAAGACCTTACCTGTTACCTAAAAACAGTATATAATAAGTGTGGCAGACAATAAGAAATGTAGTAAGGCCTGAAGTAATAAGAAATGTTGATAGATATAAAATTATTAAATAATAATAATTAATAATTAGAAAAAAATAAATTAATACAATTATGAAATTATATCAATTAGAATTTTTAAAAAGTTATCTAAATACAGCAGATATAGATTTTTAAAAAATGGAATCATTAAGAGGAATAAAAAAAATTGTTAATATAATATAATAAAATAGACTAGTCATAAGAAAAATAAGTTAAAATATTTTAAGAATTTCAGGAACTTTTACAAAATAAATGATATTGATTATAAGGGCTAAAATTATGCATTTTCAAGTCCTAATAATTTAGAATTAAACTTACGTAAAAGTAATTGTTTTATAAAATAGAGCATAATAATGATTTTACTCGCGCTCCTGAAAATAAGAAATATAGAGATTTGTCATTTTTTTTATACCTACATCATGTTTATATATCTTGATGCTAAAATGTATTTGTTTCTCGAGCCAAGGGTCCCGAGTAGAGTTGTTTCAATGGAAGGCTGTCAGTGAAGCGGAGGAGTAAAAATCGGGACTGCTCTGGGCTATATGGAGACTGGGGCAGGAGTCTGACAATATTGTGCGGATCTTCCCCGCATTGTAAATATCATAACAGTTGGCTTCTGTATCTCTCCACTCAGATCTCTATAACAAAAGGATTCCTTGGATATTACAAATTATCCAGTTCATTATGGGCATGGTAGGGAGTTAAAAAGTCGAAAATTAATTCGATGATATCGTTGAATCTAAATCTAAAAAAACATTACATCTACATTTATAGACTAATTATAAAGTTGAATAAATCTGGGAATAGAAAAAAAATCTTAAAGATAAAATATTGTAAATTTCAATTTTATTTTATTTAAGGAAATATATTCATTCCTTTCACAATTAAAAAAGGAAAGTATTTTTTGTGATATGATAAAGTTTAACTATATTTTACATGAATATGTAATACAAATATGGCGTATTTAATCAAAAACATCTGGAAATTGAAAGGAGAAAAACTTGAAAATAAACAAAATATTAATTGTTATTATGAATTATGCATTTTTGTTAAATTAAAAAACAATCCTGAGAATAATTTTTCCAAACATTTGTTTCACTTAACATTTATCGCCGAATTTATTTTCGCCTTTCATCTACTGCAGCTTAAGGATGGCATAAATCGAAATATAAGGTTGATTTATTTCTTCTTTTTTTCTAATCGGAATTATTTTGATTTTTAGATAGGAAATATAGGAGAAAGAGGTAAAAATTATATTTTATATATTATATATATGCGATTACTTCTCATGTTTATGTTACAATTTAACAAGAGGAGAACGCAAGAACAAAAATAATTTTTATAATTAGGAAATTCCTTTTCGAAATATAGGTAAGATATAAGTATGCTTAAGAGAAGTAATTGACGGAATCTGATGAAATTGATATAGGACCGAGTATACGAGTTTACATATTTTACATTACATCATCGCTCACTGTCTCTGAAAATATCATCAAACCTGGAGTGTCGGTTCGATCGATTTTACCTGAACAAAAAATTTGCCTGCTGACAATAAGGGAACCAATTTAAAATTTAATTTTTTTTTAATAATTTATTTATTGTTATTTACAACTGTATACATATATACACATCAAATAAATTTGCTGTAAGTGATATTATGACATGATACAAACATGTGGAGAATCTACCCATTGATAGAACTCCGAGCATTTTTAAAGGAGAAGATCTCCAGGCCAACTTCTTTTCAGACTCCTAGGAGGATTATTAGGTAGTGAAGGAGAAGCCAGGATAGAAACGAGCTGGTTTGGGTGGTTGGGAAGTTTATTATGGAAGGATTGGTATCTGGTTCTGGCCAAATCGGCAACATAGGGGACATTGAGGTCCTGATGGATGATTTGATTTGTGACAAAGTAAGGAGCATTAAGGATTTTACGAAGGATTTTGGACTGTAAGGATTGGATTCGAGAGGAATTAAATGGTTTATTGGAGCCCCATAGCTCAATTCCGTATGCCCAGATAGGCCTTATAATAGTCCATTTTGTAATGGATTGGAAGTTTGGACCGTTTGCCTAGAAAATGTTGTTATAGTCGGAATCGACGAGCAGTTTCCTGTCTTTTCAGTCTTGTATGAGGATTCCATGTCAGTCGTTTATCCAGATTTAGTCCTAAGTAAAGGATCTGTTTAACAGGAATAAGTGGGGTATTATTAAAAGATACTGTGGGGCAAGACGAAGGTTTACGAAGAAGGGTAAATGTGATTTGGTGGGATTTATTGGAATTTATTTTAATCCTCCAGTTTTGGCACCATTCTTCAAGGGTGGTGATGTGGGATTGGAGGGATTGGGATACAATGGAAGGATCATTATTCACTGACAATAGGCATGTGTCATCGGAATACGTGGTGAGAATAGTGTTTGGATGGGTTGGGATGTCAGCTGTAAAAACTGTATAAAGAATAGGTACATCAGTAGACTGAGGAAACAGGGATGAATAAGCGCTGCTGTGATTTAATTGAAATAACATGTCTGAGGGATAAGAACGGATAATGAGATAATATGTAGGGGGTAGGAATTTACGGATCTTGTATAGCAGTCCTGGGTGCCAGACTCGATCAAAAGCCTGTACTAATTTAATTTTTAAAACATAAAATGCGGGTGGTTGTATTTTATGGTTGTTGTTGATTATGAGGGTTATTTTCTTTTTATTTCTTAAGTGTAATGATGCCTAGTAATAACTCCCTACTTTTGTTAGCAAAGAAGTGAAAATACTTAAGGGCATATTAGTTTGCTCAGAAATATAATTCATATTCGATATTAGGTGAAGGTTGTTAGAGCATAGATGTCTGTCTGTTTCTTAATCCTGGAATGTAATTCAAGTTCATAATCACTACTTAACTCCATCAGGTGGGTAGTAAAATCCTCTTCTCCTTCAAAGCATAGCTGGAGCCAAAATAGCCACGTTCTCGAAAGGAAGGTTTACGTTGAGGTTAATATGAATATTAATATTAAACTGAAAGAGAGGCAGCCAGTGATTGACATGTACTTTTCTCCTACTCCTGTGCCACGCCCCTAAATCCCATGATTATAAGCATAAAAGGTGGCCTTTTTGGCTTTGTATTTTCTTCTAGTTTACCCCTTGTTTTTGGTTTAGGAATATAATCCATCCTCCAAGAACTCCGTAAATTAATGTAAGAAAAGTATTATTCAATTTTAGATATAGGAAAAGCTGCATTTATTATTAATTAGAAGGCAGTTATAGCAAATGATAAATGTTGTTTTTTCCGTTATGACTCGTAATTTATTTTTCTGTTATTAATTCTTATATATAAATAAATTATAAACATTCGCAGTCGCTAGGTAATGACTCCATTTGATAAGATTCTCATAGAATACTAATATAAATAATAACTATAAGGGTAGGAAATAGAACTAGACCGAGACCGGGGATACGTGCTCCGAAACAAGAAGGAGAGAACTAGGCAGCTTCCAGCTTCAGCTCCAGTTCCAAAGTAGGCCTGGTCAGAGCTTTAATTAGGCTAGTTTACCTTTTCCCTTCTCGCCTCCTCAAACTTCAATCTTCTCACTAATTATCTTCTCCTGTCCTTTAATCCTCTCCTCAGCCCTTGGATTAATAATTTCAACAATATTAATAACACCGAACTATGAAAATATAACCGTATTTTTACAATAAGCTTATATTTTTCTATCTTATAATTATCATAAGATAGTATCATTATCATGTATTAGATAAATTTCAGAAGGAAATTCGTTGTAATTTTACAATTATATTTCCTAGACTAGGAGTCTAAAAAAATTATGTTACTCTAATAAAATAATAACCTTTTATACATTTATTCCATTTCAACGTCCAGGCTTTCAGAAATATATACTGCAATATGTTCTTTATTGGGCTCTAGCAGGTACCCTGTAAACCAGATTATAGAGATTTGAACGGCAAATCCTTCGTACATTACAAGGGATCAGAGCCTTAACACATGATTTAACAGTAAACTGCTTGCAGAGAATGGTCAGCTAAAATCTTGTGATAAGAAGGAAAGGAAGTTAAAATGGGCAGGAGGTGTGGCTCGAAGAGATCCATCAGCCTCTACAGAGTAATGAATGCCAATATAGTTAACAAGAGACCACTTGGTGGCCAAAAACCAGATCGATAGACAAATTCGGCAAAGATGGGAAAGAGTCGCAAACTGGAAAGCAATAGCCTAAGACAGGCAGGCGTGCAGAAGGCGGCTTAATTAATTTGTTTCAAGATTTTTGTAACTATCAAATTGCCATAAACACTTTTAAGGAATTTTATTGCATGAAAAGTGTTTTTAAAAAAATATATTTAAAAAATTGAAAATTATGTTGACATTTTTGTATAATTTTCTCTTTTGAACTTTTCTGGTGGGTCTAAATTGAAATCTAGTACTTTGGATATCCAAGACAGATGACAGACTTAAATATGTATTTTTAGTATTTTAGTTTTCGAGCTATGCTGTTGACATACAGAACATCTTGCGGAACTTGATTGGTTAGACTCAAAGGTGTAGTAGATCCATTAAATACTTGAATTCGAATTTTTGTACGGTCGCAGTACTACCCCTTACTATATAGTCCATGTACAGGCAAGTTAAGATAAAAAACGAGTATATATTAGAACGGTAACGCTTTAGTCTACTGAGTCGAACTTGGTCTTTTATACACAGGAAGTACAGAATGATTTACTATTCTTCTGACTTCTTGAAACTTATTCTCCCTGACTGAAACTTATCATCACCGTTTTCCAGTTACTTTACTTTTCTACCTTTATTTAGAAAAAAAAAAAAACATTTTTAGAAGGTATTCGTTTTGTAATTTTTTGTCTTTTTGAAATCATGTCGCTCGGACAACATTCGTTTATTTTTATTTTCGGGATTGAGAGTAAGGACAAAAACGAAAAAAAAAAAAAGAAAAAGCAATTTTAGAAATGGAGTAATATAAAAAAATGGCAGAGAGGTACAAACCCGTTGGGAAATGTATTGTCAGGGATGGTGATAACAGGAGCGGGCACCGGGGACCAAACCCTGCGCAGGGAAATAAGAGCCTAGCTACATTTCCTTAAAGAGGAGTCTTCATTATTCCACTCCAGCTTGCGCTGGAGGGTCCAGGTAGCTAGATTGCCAAGCAATTCACTATCCTGTTTGTTTAAAAATACGAGAAGGTAGATCGTAGTAGAACAGAATTTGAGTTAAGAGAAATTTTAACCTAGAGGTAGAGCTATCGAATACTATTTTAAATGCTTATTGATTTTGTTGGTAATATGGAATTCCAATTTGTTTTAAGTGCGTGAAACTCGTAGCGTGTTTCGCCATTATACGTGTCATGTAAATAAAAAACGATATTTTATTTATTTATTGCTATTTACAACTGTACATTATAATATATTTAGTAAATTTTATCTCAGTTAAAATGGAGTGATACAGGCGTGTAGAGAAAATACCAATTGGTAATAACGTTAAACCTCTAATGACGTTTTACAATATAAGGTCACGAGGCCAACTTCTTATCACGCGCCTCGAAGGATTGCCTGATTGATGGAAGAGAAAGCAAAGTTAGAAACTAGTGGGTTTGGGTAGTTAGGGAGATATAATAGAAGGAATAATATCGGGTTCGGGCTAGATCGGTTACATAAGGAACATTTAGGTCTTTATGGATGGTTTTATTTTTAACAAAGTAAGGAGCATTGAGGATTTTACGAAGGATTTTGGATTGTAAGGATTTGATACGAGAGGAATTTGAAGGTTTAGTGAAGCCCCAAAGCTCAACTCCATATGTCCAGATGGGCCTTATTATTGTCAGTAGATCTTTCTTTAGTAATGAGTTGGAAGCTTAGACCGTTCGTCCAGTAAGTGCTGTCAATAGTCTGAATCTGCGTGCAGTTTCCTGTCTTTTCAGTCTTTCAGATAAGATCAACATTATTAAAGGAGACTGTTGGGCAATCGGCAGGCTTACGAAGAAGAGTAAAGGTGATTTGATGGTATTTTTTGGGATTTATTTTTATCCTCCAATTTCGGCAACATTCTTCGAGGGTTGTGATATGGGACTGGAGAGTTTGGGATGCAATCAAAGGGTCATTATTAACTGCGAGCATACATGTATTATCAGCATATGTGGGAAGTTGTACAGATGCCAGCTATATAGACGGTGTAGAGGATAGGACCGAGGAAACTACCTTGAGGAACACCAGCGGACTGAGAATATGGTGATGAATGGGAACCATTATGGTTTACTTGGAATAATCTATCGATGAGAAAGGAACAGATGATGAGAAAGTATATAGAAAGTAAGAATCTACGGAGTTTGCAAAGCAGTCCCGGGTGCCAGACTCGAAAAAAAAAATTAAAAATTAAATACGTATAGCATGTCTAAAATAATATCAAGCAGTATAGGTTGGAAGGGGTATAGGTTCCAACCAATTTGCAAAACTGCTAGGCTGAATGAGGAGTAATAAAAAAACCTTTTAACGGAAACGATGAGAGAACTGGTTCAAAAAATCATATAAATAGAAGCATTCATGATAAATAATAGAATTTCTCTCACAAACATTTATTAAAAAATGTATTAATTTTTGAAAGTCTAATGATACTAAATATATTATTATTATATATGTCAATATTTATTAAAATTTGAGATTCTACAAAATGTGATAGAGAGGGTGAATTAAATTTTTATTTTCGATTCCAAAGCCTCATCAATAGAAATAAAAAACAATTTACTTTTATTTCTTTTGATTATTTTCAAAAATGAACTTTTGTATCCAATAAAAAAAACCATAGTTACCATTTCAATAAAAATTTAACTTTTTACTACATTTTTGAAGGAGTAAAACATTCAAAAGTAATTTTTTTTAATACAAGAAAAGATAAATACATATAGATAATACAGTTTATTTTTTAAATTTATTTGTTTATTGTAACACCCGATCAACATTTCGGGCCATATGTATAATTTAGTTAATTTTTTTTCCTATAAAAAAAAAAATAAAAAAAAAATAAATAAAAAAAAAAATTACAATCAACACTTTAAAAATTATGTACGTAGTGATTTTAAATAATTACGTAAAAATATATCATTAAGCTATTTTATTATAATCTGATCGTTAAACAGCTTGTTTTACAACTATATATCCGTTCAGAAAATTAATTTTATTTTTTTTTATTAGGTCAAAAATGTAATACGAATTATTCATAATTTTTCTTAACTTAAATTATATAAGTAATGAGCATATTTAAAAACTGATTTAAACGAAGTTTTAAGCTTTATCCATAATTCATAAGTATTATTTCTTTTTTTGGCATAATTAGCTTTTTTTTCATTTTTAGAACAATGAAGCGGATTGTGGGTAAACGATCCAAAATGTTGTTTGGATGTTAAAATAAATTAAAGAATTCATAAAAGTTTATTATCTTGCAGAAAAGGAATAAATATATATATAGAAAATTACCTACAAATCCTTTCAGTCAAATGAAGTGAAAATTTGAAATTTTGAATTAAATCTTTTTAAATTATTTCGTACGTATCATTGGAAAATTTTTAAAAAAAGTACTCGAAAATTGTTATTTAATGTATTTCTAATTATTTATAAAGAGTTGTCCATGATCTAGCCTTGATGTTTGTTTTGGGTGGGGTTTAATCAAACATTGAGATATATGTTTACTTTTTTTAATATAGTTGGGGATTCTCAAAACCATAAAATTCCTCCGGTATCCAATGAAATCCTTGATGCTCCTTATTACGACACTAAGAACATCCCATTCCTTGCAGGTTTGTCCCGGAATAGATAAACCTCATTTTATTCCAGAATCCTTACCCAACCAAACCCATTAGTTCTTAACAATCCCGTTAAGAATTAATGGGGGTTAATTAGTTCTCAATAATCCTCCGAGGCGTCTGAAAAGATGATGGCCATGGGATGTTCTTGTTTAAGTTGTTATGTACTACTATTCCCAAGATTTTTATGTGTTCTGAAATATTTATCACAATTAATTATTGTATTTTTTCTGCAAATACAATTTCTGCAATGGAGAAGAATCAGATCTCAGGAAATCCTGAGATATAGATTTCTCAAAATAAATTAGCTAACTACTTATCCTTCTGAAGATATTTAAGAATTTTTTTTTTTTTTAAAAAAGCTATATCTCGAGAGCCATTGGACGTAAATATCTCTTTTAGGGATAATATTTCAGCAAATTTACTCTTCTTTAAATAATGTTCTCATAGCTTTCTAGTGTTGTTGGTAGTTTTTAAGATATAGAGCTCCGAATGAAAAATTAATGTTTTTTTATGGTTTTGAAACAGCCGCCATTTTTTATTCCCCCTACCTATACTTGGCACTCATTAATTTTGGCTAGTAATTATACATAGTTTTCATTAAAGTAATCAAAAATTGAGGTGAGATAACTGCCTTTTTTTCTTTCTGGCTCTTGTACTATACGGCATGAGCGCACTGTAGAGAGTTTAGTGTTGTGTTTTTTTAGTAACATTTCAAAAATAATGTGGCGATATTAGTCAGTAAATATTTTTTTATTATGTTTAATTTTAACTGCACCCCGCAGTGTCAAAAAAACATAGAAATGAACAGGCCATGAAGATGGAGGGCCTTAAGATGGAAGTGTTTCGTAGAGGGCTAACTAGAAAGAGCAATAGGAGTTTTAAATAGACATTAGCTGACCCCGATAGCAAAGAAACTTTCCACCCGCCCATAAAACCCCAATCTAGGCTTAGCCTCTATCAGCCTCTGGATAAACTCTTTAAAGCTACGGTCTTCACAAAACAATCATTTTCTTCCTTTCTTTTCTTTTTTTTTTTTTTTATATCCTTACTTTACCTCAATCGTTAGAGTTCCAGTGCTTAAAATTAACAAATCAGTATTAATATATTCATAGGTTTTAATTTGATTTTTTTATACCAGATCAGCCTGGTAGGCCTTATATGTTTAATTTAAGAGGTAATTTTTTTTAGAGTATGGGGGTTATAGTCTCGCACAAAAGAACACCCCTAGCTATGTACAATGTTATAAATTAAAAAAAGTAAGATAAAATAAAATAGATTAAAATAATAATTATTAATAAAAGTAAAGTTAATAACAAAAACAATGACATTTATGGATTTAGCAAAATAAGTAATTGAATTCTAATGGGAAAAAAAAGAAAGTGAATTTAAGAGAAATATCAAGGGAAAGAGAGACAGAGAATAAAAAGAAGAAATTAAGATAAAATAACATTTTAATACATATAGAATTTATAATAGGATATCCTACAGCCTGGGTTTCAGTCTTGGGGTTGTGGTTGGGCTTCCCAAGTTGTAGGTCACTGCTCCTTTAACTGTAGGCGAATGGAAGTGAAATTCATGAACCTTTTTTTTTTTAATGTAATCCTTTATTGTTTCTATTTGAAATTCCCAATAAAATGAGTTGTAATATATATTTATAGTTTTTTTTGTAATAACGCTAGTATAAACAATATTTTTTATAAAATATAATATTAAAGAACAAATATTTGGTATCATTAATATCAATTATGTGTTTTTGTAATCGTTCTGTTGCGTTTTTAACTCTCCAATATCAGTGAAAATGATAAGTAGAGAAAGATTAATAATAACATTAGCAACCAGCATTGTGTTGAAAAAGAATTTTTTCTTTATATTTATTATTCTTGATCTTTACCTACAGACTGCCCTACAGTATCCTTAAATAATGTTTTCTTTGGAACAGATCCGCTGCCATGGACTGCACCTGGACAAACGACTAACTTGAAATCCTCACACAAGACTGAAAAGATACTGCACATCGATTCTGACTATCACAGTACTTACTAGACAAACTCGGTCTAAACTTCCAATCTGTTACAAAAGACTGCTTAACGTGAATATAATAAGGCCTGTCTGGATATACGGAGTTGAGCTTTGGGGCTCCACTAAACCTTCGAATTCCTCTCGTATCCAATCCTTACAAACCAAAATCCTTTGTAAAATCCTCAATGTTCCTTACTTTGTCAAAAATAAAATCCACCACAAAGACTGTAGTATTCCTTATGTAACCGATTAAGCCCGAACCAGATATCTGTTTTTCCACTATAAACTCCTTAACCACCCAAACGGGAATACAATAACAATCAGTTTTTAACCTAGCTGCCTTTCCTTGACAATCCCTCTAGGCGCCTGAAATGAAGATGGTCTCGAGACCTAATGTAGAAATGTTATTAGAGTGCTACCAAAGGGCCTGTATCATACCATTATGATCTCATGTCAAATTTACTAGATGTATTTTTATGTAAATACAGTTGTAAATGTAATAAATAAAAAATAAATTATGTTTACAGTTTTTTTAATTTAGTATATCAAATTAGTACAATCAACAAATGAGCTATTATATAAAGGCATGACATGGGTTGCCATGTGGGAGATAGAACCCAGTAATCATCCCTTCTTTATGTTAACTATTTTATCAGACTAGAATGTCCCTCATCCTACTCCTTTTCAGCTCAAGTCGAGTTACGTCAGTGATATCATTTGTTGCTATCTGCCGTACGAATCTATTGCAATGTCCATGTAATTTGTAGAGAAACACTTTATAAGTCATAAGAATGCGGCTTGTCACAGACAGATGGGGTAGGTCAGTGTGAATGGTCTCTTTTGAAACGTAGAATGGTGAGTTCGTTGCCAATCGTAAATATTCTGATTAAAAGATCTGGATTTTTTTTAAATTTGTCTTTTTCACTGGTCCATAAATTTAGTAGGCGTTAGTTCATATTGGTTCCATATGATTGTATACGTTAAGTTTCTATCTAAAGGATAATTAAGAACGTCTGTGGAGTATAGAATATAGTAGTCTCAGTCGGAAACTTAATGTTTTACGTTTTGTCTTGATATGTGGACCACATGTCTACCTTCTATCACCCTTCAGAAGTTACAGTATTTATGTATTATACGTTGGTAATGTATGTAAACTGAAGGATACGTTTTGTGAAGTAGAATAAATATTTTTTTAATTGTTCTATTTATGCAATAAATAATTCCATAAGTCAAAAGGACCATCAAGGGAGATGGTCAGGATTACGGTCAAAAAGAACAAAAATAGTTTATAACTATTTATTATCCGACGTTTTGCCCCACTTTGTACTGCTTCATCAGGGCTGTTCAAGATGATAGCTTCACAGACTTTTCTAATAATTCTATGATCTCGAACAGTCTTGATGAAGCCCTATTAAAAATCTGCAAAAAGCGCAGATATTCTAATAAAGGTTTTTTAAAAATTAAATTTGGGACGAAAAGAGGGAAAGCGAATCCATTTCGATTCCCCTGGTTGTATTAGGCCAATGGTACAACACGGAGAAGATTGCATTAGCAGCCTGCCTGAA
Source organism: Halyomorpha halys (assembly GCF_000696795.3). Taxonomy (NCBI): domain Eukaryota; kingdom Metazoa; phylum Arthropoda; class Insecta; order Hemiptera; family Pentatomidae; genus Halyomorpha; species Halyomorpha halys. Next base: position 588,201 of record NW_027110335.1, read on the forward strand.
AATTAATGAGACTGAAAGAGCAGACTTGCCTTATGCCCTCAATCGGGTAATCACTGGACCTGTCCTCTCTGCAACTCCCAGGATTCAATTCCCTCGACCTCATTTCTCTCAATTTCCCTTTTCCATTTTATGTCTTCTCATTTCGCTATTTTAAAGTGTCTAAAATAAAAGTAAATGTTCTTAATGTCAAGTAAACTTTTTTATATATCGTAATTTTTTGTTAAATAATTTTTTTTTCATAAAAAAAGTGCACAACAACGTAAGTAAATGTTTTTATAGTTTATTTTTTATATTATACTTTAGCGTAAATATGATTAATTGTTAATTACCTGAATTAAATAGGTATATAGCTCATGGATGGGTATGTGGTCATTCTGCTAGATTTTTATATATATTTTTTTAAATTATTAGATCAGTTTTATTGTATTATATTTTTGATATAGGTTCATATTTTTATTTATACAAATCATGATAATAATTTCTTTTATTTATATGTACATATCTTTATTATTATTATTATTTTAAATTCAATTTTTTTTCTTTAATTCAGAGAGTTTTTATTGTTAGCATTTATAAATATTTTTCTTTTTCCTTTTTTATATATTTTAAAATTAATTATTGAATACTAATAATTAGTGCCCTTAATATGTGGCAAATAAAAACTATGAAAGCATATTTATTTAATATTTGCTATTTCATCTTTCCTGATTCTCAGAGAAAACAGTCCGGTTCATCAAAATTATTAGTAAAACAAAGTATTAACTTGATTAAATTAACTTTTTCAATTAACTTTTGTAAAAAAAAAAAAAGGAAGTTAAAAAAATTCTAAATCACAAAATGGCAATTTATTGTTTCCACTGTTACTATATATTTATTATTATTTCTTTATTTTTACTCGGAAAGTTTTATAAATTATCTCTTATAAATTATTTATTCTATTTCATTATAGAGAATTTAAAATAATACAGTTAGAACTATTGAATCAAAAATTTAAAAAACAAATTTATAGCATCTTCTAGACTTGTGTAGTTCTTTTATACAGGACCGTTCAGTCAGCCTTCGATCTTCAACAGTACAAGACGCACTCTCACAAGCTATCTAGTTTTGATTTATGTCAGTGTTTAGTGAGTTCAGTGAGGGGGTTATTGTGATTCTGGATTACTACTTTAAGACTCTATAACATTTACCAGAGGATTATGATTTTAGTAAGTAAATTGTGTATCCTAACTTTATTAATCATTTACTTACTTAATAATAAAGTTTAGACGGATTAAAAAGAAAAAAAATTACTATCTCCAGATTTCATTACATTTTCTTTTGTGATATATTTAACTGTATTTCTGCCTTTTGTTCTCATTGATTGGACTATCTCTTTTCCTTTAGTCACCCTATCAGATCAAGGCAATCTTATCAGTGTGACTGAAACCAAGTGAAAGAAAAGTCTAAGAACATGGGTTCTTCAGGCAAGTTATATACCTACCTAAATTTGTTTTATTAGGAATTTTTAATTTTGATCTAAGAATTTATAATAAAATTATAATTTCATTGTTTTTAATTCTATGATTCTATTGCATTTAGATATTGATGGAAATGTGGATAAATACAAGATCAAATTGTTGTTAACTGGTCGAACCAAACTCACAACGAAATGCGAATCCGAATCTTCCCTGAAAATGACTTTATTTCAAATCAGAATATGGTGGATAAGGCGCCAATTTTTAAACTTATAGCATTATTATCCTATAGATTATTATTTCCACATCTTTTTCTTGGACAAAAATTCGTAAAAAGCAATTTAGACGTTGAAAGGCTTAGACAGACCCAATTTAGGGTTTAGGATGATTATCGCAGTTTTATCAATGGGACAATGAGAAAGATAAGTACTCCATTTTATCTTCGATGTTCTGTAAAAATAGTCACTTAAAAAAATTGGACAAATCCGGATTTGCACCTTTTTACAGCAATAGTTTTGCCACTTTGTTTAAACTTCGTTAGATATATGCCATGTTCTCTAATATATATAATATATAAGCATTATTGGTTTTTTGTTCCAAAATGAATTTTCCGTACGATATAAAGTACAAAATTTTCATATTAATCTCTTTTTACTGTACACTGATAATTCATCAAAATAACAAATAACAAATCATCCAAAATAACAACTATGTTACACCTTCCGTAATTTTCCCATTCTTGTTCCAATAGACTTATATTATGAGCTCTGAGAAAGTAAATATATTTTCACATATTCAATTGATTTGTAGATTTCTAAAGGACTTATCCCACATTTTATTAAAAAATAAAATGTTTCGTTTTTTTTTTATGTATTTATAGATCGATATTTAATAAGTGTACAATATTTACTATGCCATAACGGTATGTAATATTAGGAAAACTGCTCAAATAATTTCAGTCTTTCAGTTGTTTTTTCCTCTTATATATTAATAAATACATTAATAAATTTCTTGTTATGTACCCATGTCGAAAATCGCAATTGAAATGAAAATTCACAAAACTAATGTTTTCATTTTTTATTATTTAACAAATTCTGTACCAGATTGGATTGGGCGTGAGATGCAAGGATTTCTTACAAAAAGTTCAATTCTACAAATCATAGAATGTAAATAATTTTGAATAAATCCTTTCATTGAATAATAATATATTAAAGAAAATGTAAATGACAAAAAAAAACAAAAAAACATTTATGATAAAAACGGACTAGGCGGGTTTTGGATTTTATTTGTTTATTCTCGTTCCTATGGCCTGCAAGAACCGGCACTCCAGTGATCTTCTAATATCTCTTGTTCCTGGTAAGCATCCATCATCTTCTGATTTCATCGGGACATAGATCCCATGCAAACCTTTATTTCTTATACCAGCAACATCCTTTCTGACGCCTTAGTCACCAAGGTCACAGAACCTTAGGTGACGATAGGTCTTGCGTCTTTCTTCTACACCATGCAAGACAGAGTTCTATAATGTTTTATTTTTCGAATAACAAAGACTCCATTTACCACGTTCCTCACCGCTCGCAGTTCCTACACTAATCCATTAATTTTTTATTAGCACATCCTAATGCTTAAAGGTTCTTATTTTATCAAATGATACGCTTCAATTCAATTATTTAAAGTAATATCGGTTTTAAAATAAAATAAATCATTTTTTTAATTAATCAATTTTTTATGGACCTCATAAATAAGATTACATCAATAATATAGCATTAATTGTAAAATCATTGTTATTTATTGAATGCGGGACCAGAAACCGAACCTGAGTGACCATAGCTCTTATTGACCCACTAGATCCTCAAACGTAAAATTGTTAAAAAAAAAAAAAAAAAAGAATTACAATCATTTTAAAATAAAATCGTAAGAATTGCAGTGGATGCTCCTTGGTTTGCCAGAAACAGCCAATTGTATCGGAAATTACAAACAGATTTAATAGAGTATTAAATAAAAAATAGGTGAAGGTTTATGAAGATCCACTCCCAGTTATCTACAGTTAAATGAGCAGTGACCTATAACTTGGTAAACCGAACAACTACCCGAAGACTGAAGCACAGGCTGCTGCAGTACATCCTGTTTTAAATTCTATATTTATCAGTTCTGCTATTATCACTCTAAAATTTTATTTTATCTTTTTTTTTTATCTCTTCATCTTTTTCTTTCTTAAATTCACTTTCTTTTTTTTCTCGATTAGAAGTCAATTGTTTATTTTGTTTAATCAATAACTGTCATAGTTTTTGTTATTTACTTTTATTAAGAATTATTATTTTTATATTTTTATTTTATCTTGATTTTTCGTTTTATTTATAACATTGTATGTAGTTCGGGGTGTCTTTTGTATGAGACTATATCCTCAATAATCAATTGTTAAAAAAAACATGTACCTCTTACGTTAACCATGTACCCACTAGGCCGATCTTTTATTGAATAACTAAATAATAATATAATTCATATTTATACATACCTATATTTAAAAATTCCATAGATATATGATAATGAGAGCCTCCTTATTGGTTCATGGTCTACTTTTTTATATTATCCTTTGGCGTTGATGCTGTAAGAGTTTAGAAGCTCTCCCAGCTTGCAGATAAGGTCTGTTGTTAATAGTGGATCTATTCCGAGACTGTTATTAGTTCTATTTCGAGGTAAACACGTGGCTCAAAGAATCTGTCGAACAATAATAAACTTAAGCACTAGCAGTTCCTTCCCCTCGAGTGCGTCAGAAGCCTAGTTCTATATTTGCTCAAGTCGAGGTGAACTCATTCCGCTCCACATCGGTACGAGATGGATTGGGGTCAGTTGGCAAGATGTGGATAGCCATTTGATTAAACAAAACGGCAATTAGTATGGCCCCGTCCAATCTGATTTGATTGTTAGTCCGAAGGCTAGATTACACAAGGGCTTTTGCTAGTCCAAGCATTTTGGACTAGCTCTGCTATCAATGCTGTTTTGTAAATATTTAATCATATATTTATTTTAGTGTATTTTGTTAAATTATTTCAGAAATAATATCAATATAGAAAATAGTCGGGGGTGAAAAAATACACAAATAAACGAAACTTATTTATTTGTGCCGACTTTTCGAAATGAATTTCAGGCCTTCACTAGGGGACTCAAACAAAGATTCCGTTAAAAAAATATTGCAATAGTTTTCATGAGTTTTTTTTTGTCTTTAGAATAGAATTTATATTTATTTGTGAAATACAAAGTTTTGTACAGATTTCGAAAACAATAAACAAAAGATAACAGATTGGATTATACAAAAATACTAACGTAATATGATTCGCTCCATTTCATTAAACTTAATAATAATTATAATTATCTCAAATCAACCAAAACATAATATAAGTACAAATATTAATTGACCTTCGAAAACTACTTACATGCCACTATGTACGATATAACTTACAGAGTCAAACTTATTACATACTCTTAAAATGTAAACATTAAGTCTATTTAATTGAAGTCCATTGTCAATATTTAATATGTTTTTAGATCGCAAGATACAGCTATAGTTATAGTTGTTGTATATCGCTATAGTTATAGTTGGCTTTAAGATAAAAAAACTTTCTTTAAAAGTTAGGAAATGTAGTAGGATGTTGCAAAAATCATTATTACGGGTAAAGTTCGTTTACTTCGAAAAGGAGGGCTTTACTTCAATAGTATAGCTTCATGTGTGTCGGGTTTCCTACTCTGAGTTGGGGATGCAATTCAATTTGTTTTTTTTAATTTAGCCTAAATATTAAATATGTTTTAGGTTAAGTAGGTTGAACTGCAAAGAGATCGGTATATGGGATTACTGCTTGAGTTCAACGCCTTTTCATCAAATTAATTTTATTTTGCATACTACATGAATTTGAATCTCTAAAAGTATTCTTTTTTTTTTTTTTTAATGATATCGATTTTAAGATCGCGTATAGATTTATTTTTACTTTTCTGATTTCTAACCTGTCAAGGTCCCTTTATATGTCTGGGGATAAATATAATATAAAAATACTATCAATTTTATGATTTATATGAACTTTTCTGATTTCTAATATATTAGGGCTCTCTTATAGGTTTCTTAACACGCGGAAAATGAAAATGCTATCGATTTTAAGGTGTATTCGGATGGCTAATCATTTAATATTTTCAAATAAGTGATTATTTGTCCATAAAATTGACGAATATAAAAGTATAAAAATGGTTATTCGAATTCTTTTGCCCTATTAATTGATTATTCGTGTTAAATAATGATGAATAAAAAATATTCGGAAGATTAATCATATGTTTTTGTACGAATAATTGATGTATATTGCAAACATTTAATGTATTTTATCCAGGTGTACCCCAACTCATTACTATATTTAAAATCCTAAAAAATTAATGACATGATTATTGACTTCAAAAAAAGTAAAAAAAAAAATTAAAACTACCAGAGAATAAATAATCCTCTGTAACTATGTTCAGTTCTATAAATTTCATGTATAAAACATTCATAATAAATATAATGTTAATATATGAATTAACTTTTAAAATTGTCAGATTAAAAGAATATCACCGTCATTTCATATATGATAAATAGATAATATAGTTTTATCGTAGATGCTATGAATAGAACTGAATGCTGAAGAATAAAACTGAGATAAAAAATAAAATATGGAATTCAAAGAGACAATATAATCTGCTTTATTCCACTAATAGGGCGAACTTCAAAAGACTTATTCATGCAAAGGGAGCTCATTGTTAAAAATAATTTGTTCTGAAATGGGGCAATAAAAAACCTCTTATTTAATAAATTAATTTATCATATCCCAACATGTTGGCTTCTTTCTCTTTGTAGGCAAAATATCGATTAATGATAGATACTTTATTCGAAATATAATACATAAAAAAATAGTTCATAAAAAACAATTCTGCGATGAAATAGCCATGAATAAGTTTCATTATAAAGCTTTAAAATTAAAATTAATTTAAAATTTACAAATAATTTCAAGAAGATGGCCTCGAAATCTTTCCTAAAAATGTTATTATAGTTATATCAATAGGTATTCTCTTGATGTCTGTATCATGCCATTGTATAACTAACATTGAATTTACTTGTTGTATATAATGAGAAATGCTTTATTTAGCCATGCTGCCCAAATACACAGTCAAATACCAATCAATCCATGATCGGACACAATATATCAATACTCGTCTACACACTAAATACAAATATTTTAAATTAATTTTTTTTATTTAACATCTTCATTCCATTTGACAATTTTATTCTCCCTAATTCACTCTCTCAGACCCCTCCACGTTTGATCGGTTAAACAAATTAAACGAATTTGTCATTTGTTAGCAATGTAAAATCAAACCAAAGACATAATAGTCATAGTAGTAAATCAGTTTAAAGAAAAACAATTAAATAAATAAATTAAAAAACAAAACAAAAAGTTAGTTAAAATAAATAATTTAATGAATAAATAAGTTAAGGGGACAAATAAGAAAATAAAAATCGACAGGTCTAAAAACTAAAAAAAGAAGTTATAATATACAGTTGTAAACATTAATATACTCGTAAGACCTTAAATCTGCTGTCTCTTAACAGGCATCATGGAATTTAAGAAATTTATGTTATTCCATTTTCCACGGAAATTTTAAAAAAAACTGATACGTTAACAGATTTGGGCGAATTACGCATTGAGACGTTCCTGATAAAAATTGTGCCCCATATAAATTCGACTTAACTTTTATCAGTCGCTACCTTTTTATACGTGATCCTCACTAGGTTTTAGGTAGTTCCGGTATATATGCACAAATTCAGTATTGTAAGAATAATTTGTGTTAGAAATTATTTATTTTACACTTATATGATATTCAAATAATTATTTATTTAGAAAAGGTAGTGTAGTGATATATAACTGGAGATGTCAATTGCTCTGTATAGGATACTTAACTAATAAGGAGTCGAATAACGGTACAACTATTTAATATTTACTGTAATGTAGTATTTGGTTAGGCCTAATCGTTAATAGTACAAGTAAAGTCAGTGAAGTAACTGCTACTTTAACAAACACATGTATACGACTTGACAGTGAACTATCGTACTCTTACAGTTAGTGTGGCAAAAGTGTTAGCCACTACCATGGTGGTGCATGATTGTTACAATCATGGCGGCATTAACTATAAAGACAGTTGGACTAATAGTTGCATTAACTGCCACGTTTCAGTATCATATGTATATGCATACCTTGACAGTACACTGTCGCAACATATTAACCTTACGAAATGTTTTTAAGAAACGTGATTACGATAGGTGCAAAAACAAGTTTCTTATATATTTGCCCATACACTTAAAATTGTATCAGCCACAGGCCCCAAAAGCAAATCCGCCATGGACCCCAAAAACTAATCAACCACGGACATCAAAAACAAATCCACCTCAGACCCCAAAAGAAAGTTGCCTAAGACTTAAGATCAGGGAATTTCGACATGCTTCACTTTGTCACATGACAAACGACCGCAACGACAAAGTAATTTTGTCACGTGAGATGTAACATACGACTGATAAGATTTGAAATTTGATTTACTATTAGAATACGAGTCTGACACCCGGGATTGCTTTACAAACTCCATAAATTCCTACCTCCTACATACTTTCTCATCATCCGTTCCTTTCTTACTATAGATTATTCCAAGTAAACCACAATGGTTCCTATTTACCCCTCTATTTTCAATCCGCTGGTGTTCCTCAAGCTAGTATCCTTGGTCCCTCCTCTACACCGTCTATACAGCTGACATCCCAACAACTAACACTATCCTTACCACGTATGCTAATGACACATGTGTGCTCACAGTTAATAATAACCCTTTGATTGCATCACAAACTCTCCAGTCCAACATCACAACCCTCGAAGAATGTTGTCGAAATTAGAGGATACAAATAAATACCAATAAATCCCATCAAATCACCTTTACTCCTCGTCGTAAACCTGCCGACTGCCTTACAGTATACTTAAATAATATGTCTCATACCTCTGTAGAACAGATTCGTTATCTTGAACTACACCTTGACAAACGACTAACCAGGAATCCTCACAAAAGACTGAAAAGACAGAAAACTGCACGCAGATTATTACAGACTATTACAGCACTTACTTGAGAAACGGTCCTGAACTTCCAACTCATTGCAAAAGACTGACCTACATGACAATAATAAGGCCCATCTGGACATACGGAGTTGAGCTTTGGGACTCCACTAAACCTTCGAATGAAAATATTTCTATTATCATTCAAATTGGAGCTAGTTTATTGTCATATGGAGTAGTTTATTACGTAGTTTTCATGTTATTTGCCAAAATAAATTCACAGAATATTGATTTCTAGTTATTTAGACGAAAGGTTTTATATATGAAAAACTATATCTCAGGAAACATTGGGCGTACAGTTGTCTGCCGGCAATCAAATTATAAATTAAAATAAGATATTTTAATGTACTATAAAGTAGTTTATATCGTTCACCCTCTTAGGGGTAGTAGTTTTTATGATATTAGTATATGAATATGAATTTCGAATATGAAATTTGTCCGAACATTAGTTAATTTATTTTGAGAAATTCATGAAAACTGCTACGATGGTAAACTTCATAGTTTTATACATGTTCATTATAGCATAATAAATTAGCTCTAATTTAAGTGCTAATAGACATCTAGACTGACAAATATAGATTTCCCACAATAAATTCACTAACCACTGATTTTTTTGTAAACGTATTACGAATTTTTTCTTTAAAAAAAAAATGTATTTCGAGAAATATTCATAAATGGTGTTTAATTATATTTTCTATTGTAAGTAGTTTTAACAATATTGAGATCGAAATGAAAAATTATTTATTTTTTTTAAACAACCACTATTTTTTATTCCCTCTAGCGATACTTGCAAACTCATATATTTTGACTAGTAATTATATTTTTCATAAAATTAAATACAAATTAGGGCGAAATGACTGAATATTTTCTCCTCTTGGGTTCTTGTACTAATAGATCATAATCCACTGTAGTGACCCAATGAAAATCAAATAAAAATTCCCAAAATAGTAAAGGTTGGGAATGTGAACTTGCATGCCCGTTATATTTCAATAATTATAGTTGGAAATGTATGTGTAATCATTTTATTTTGTTCGTTATAGTTTTTCTTTAAGTTAATAAATAGAAATTACGATGGTTTAACATTTAGCTTGGCAATCTGGAAAAGAAAACTGTAATTTTATAACATGTATATGTGAGCAACGGGTGTGAATAAAGGCTTAAATGAAAAAGTTTATATCCCCAATTTTTTTCTCTTCAGCAAAGCCGCTTTCGGCCTTCAGAGGCGCACCCTACATCCTTTAGTTAATATATTTTGTTCCCTCTGGCTTGGCCAATGGGTATAAATAACCTACCCAACTAGCCCTCGTATCATCATTGTATATTAAATCTGCCGTATGTATCAATGAATTTTTTTGCTGAAATCATTTCTTGAAATATAACCTAAGTACTAGGGGACGGCCTTATGCCCGTAAATTATTTATAATTATTAGTTAATAGTTGACCATAGATATACATATATGAGAAAATGGTTCGGGGTGCAGTCATTCGCGTTTCGGTCAGACATTCAGGTCTTCCTCAGAACTACTAGTACTGGTACTGGCATTTAGGGGGGACGGCATGTGGGCCTAGTGGTCCTTTTTGCCAACTCCTGGTGCCCATCTGAGTTGCCGCCGCGTACTAACCAAGGTGGGGGAGTGTCAAGATTCATTCCTCGGAGCCGCCGAAAAATGAATGTTAACTGCCCCACAACGTTCTGAACCGAGCGCACTGTGATCTGCGCAGCAACCCGTACGGCTGTCACGTCCCTTTTCTCAGGGCTAAGAGCAAAAACAAAATAATAACCATACTGAATAAAAAAAATACAATGAATTGGTAGTTGACCGTGGATTATATATATGAGGAGATGGTTGAGATGCCGCCAGAGAAGAACAAAAATTAGAAAAAATCTTATTTATTAGGCCAACGTTTCGGCCAGACATTCAGGTCTTCCTCAGAGCCTGGTACTGGTAGCAAAAGCAAAATAATAATCATACTGAATAAAAGAAATTACTAATTGTTTGTAGTTGACTCTGGATTTTATATATGAGGAGAAAATGATTGGGGATGCGGCGAAGAACATAAATAAATATAAATTTATTAATTCGTGCCAACGTATTCCCAGCCTTAATCAGGCCTGAGAAAAAAAAAATATCGTAATTACAATAACGACCATAATAATTAAACTGAATTAAAGAAAATCGTAAAAAAACAACAGAAAATATAGATGCATGAGTAATTTTGAATAAATACATAGTGTAAAATTATCAGAATATTGAAACTATATATAATAAATAATATATCGGAAAAACAGGAATATTAAAATTAATTATGAAAAAATATAATAATATAGATATGAGAATAAACTCAATAAATAGGTGTAAAAATTGATAATTATTGTTTAAATAAAATAATTTTAAGTAATTCAAAGTTTTGAAATTTAATGGAGAAGTGCCAAAATAGGGTGATTAAGATTAATGACCTGGGCAGAGTAGCCAGCAAAAAGATTTCAAATTATTGAATATGAGGTATGAATTTATATTTAAGATTGTCCTTAAGGATGGCCGAATTGGCAGAAACGTTTTGACATTTAAAGAAATAACATAGTGTATTTTGAGTCCTAACTTGGATAAACATAAGTTATTTTATGTAAACAATAAAAAACAGTCTCAAGAATGTGAAAAGTATAAATATAATTGAAGTATAAGTGTATATAATTGAAAATTATTTAAAATTGAAGTAATATAAAAAAATGACAAATGTATATTTGATTGATTAAATATGAAAATAGAATAACACAATTGAATAAATAGATATAAAGTTATATAAGCTACAAGTAGTAATATTTCTAATTTATGTTATTGAAACAAATTTTTATTTTTACTTTTTACTTTTTTAAATTTGGTGATGACTTGTGAAAATATCTCAAAAATAGAATTGTAATGATTACTCACATTATTTATGATGGAGTGTAGAAGTTCCTTATTTAATGATAGGCAAAAATTAGCTATGTTGAAACTTATAGCTAATATTGCCATAAATAGGACCCTTGTCCATGAATGAACCATTGATAAATCAATATCGTATCCATGGAAATTTCAGCTATTAGTTTCAACTAGAGCTATTTTTTTCTCAACTCTGACGGACGTGTTAGTGACGATTTCGATTAAGCTTTTTTTTGTGTTACTAAATGGAAAAATATTTGATTTATATGCGAAGATTTTTGCCAACGCGCCCTAGGATCAGAGAAAATAAATGCTTTAGATGATTTTAGATTTTTTTTTTTTTTCATAACCTGCATTTTTTGTATATGTTATAGCTTTTTATATAGCGATGGATTTCTTTTTTATAGAATGAGAACGAAAGATTTGTCATTGTATTAAATGAGTTTCGATGTTTAAAACATCACAAAAACTAAATATCACGTCCAGTAAAGTAGTTAAAAATATATTTTATTCTTTTTATATCATGTCAGATTAGTATTATGTATCCTTTATTTCTTTTTTTGGTCACCTACGGCGCAATGGTGAGAATCCTGACCGGACAAATGTTGAACTAGTATCGCCAAAAATACGTTTCGTTAAAATCAGTGATCCCACAGCGTGTCCTTATCAGTAGAGATCCTTCATCCAGCTCCTTATCAGCCTAAGAATGGTAATATAGGATAAATACGAAAAGTTCATTTGATGTATACAATGTGCTAATTAAAATGCATATTGATGTCTCTATTGTTAAATTTATTTATTGATAATGAATTGGGCTCTTGAAATAATGGCTCATGATACTCGTTCAAATACCGGTAATAAAATTTTCTCACTTCCATATATATTTTTTTTCTCGCAAAGTAATCTCATGGGGCTATAAAGTTTCGAAGAGTAAACACCCCATAAAAGCGGCAGTATAAATAAAGCATTGATAAAGATTTACCTTCCTGAAGAATAAACACGTTACTGTGCTATCACTATAAAATGCCTGAGAGAGTATGAGAATCCTTATCTACTCTGATAGCTATGGAATAAGAAAGAAATTTCCTTAAAGAGGAGCCTCTTCCCATTAAACTTGGGCCAATTTAATTGCAAATGGTTCTGCCTTTTTGGATTAGCTCCTCGAGGTGTCTTTGATCAAGGAATTGTAGGTCATATAGCACCTCCGTTCTCAAATTTAATGACTATCAAATATTTTTTGAGGTATACCATTTAATAATTCTTACATTTCTAGCACATAACTATAGCCTTCTAGTATTAAAAAAAATAAATTACAAAATTTACTTATGTATATGTGTGTGTGTGTATATATGCAGACAATTTTGAGCAAATAACGAACCATTTACTATCTATTGATAGTATTAATTATCCAAAATAGTGATTTGATTACAGCACATTAATGCATTATTTATATACTGCCATGGGTGTAGGTGTTCCTGATAGAGTAATAAAGCAATTTTTTAACTATTTGAATTTAATTAGAACCCTTCTTTCAACAAACACACCAGTTTATAGTTTATATAGTGTTATGTCAAATATCATTATATTTAAATTATAAAGATCCAAATATTTTTTTTTTGTGATTTATCCTTGGGTGTACCTTAAAAGTGTACCATTTGGATAAATTTATCAAGCGATTTTAAAGTAAGCTGTTTGCTTCTTGAAAGAGCCAATAAATACTTTAAACTTCGCTCAAAATATCGCTTAAGAAAAAATTGTTTGAAATAAAGGTACTTTGAAAAAAAGGTACCAATAATTATTTGAAAATAAAGTATTACGCTCGGGAGACATTACTGGTAAAGATTAATAATAAAACAGTCAAAATTTGTTAGACCTATTTGTAATCGAACTATAATTGATCATAACACACCTTTGAAAAATTGCATTATGCTGAAAAAATAACAGTTTAAGAAAACCACTAATAAGAAAAGAAATCATAACGGGACCACTTCCAAAAAAGTGCTATGATTTTTTAACAATAATCCATACATTTAAAATTCATCCCATAGAAACATTTCATTTTAATTCTTTAGCTCTTTTCAGTGTTACATGTTTATTCATTAACTTATATTTTATTCATTAACTTATACGCCATTACTATCTAGCAGTGCTTTCACTAGTTAGTTTAGAAAATATTTTTTTAGTTATTAAAACTACCAACAGATAGGTAATGACTGTATTAAACTTTAATGCTTGAAGATTTATTTAAAAAAAATAAATGTTATGCTTTGGAATCTTGTCACAAGATGTCCTTTCTCAAATTATTGTGTACGGCTGAAAAGCGCGATTAAACCCTCATTACTTGAAGGTCGTGAAGGTGTGTTACAGATGTCATGAAGGTTCCCATAGTTCATAGCTGACTCATTTATTATATTTTAATGGTTTTTGTGATTTTTTCTTTCTCGATACATTCCCGTAATACACACATAAATAAAAAGATATTGGCTATTGTATTTTTTGATATTGTGGAAAGATGGTTTAAAATTTTTAGGATTCATCTTGCAGAAATATATGTCTATTTTGTTGAGTAAAGGTCAGAATATAATTTAGTTTCTTACTTTTATTTACTTCCATTTCCAATTTTCTTATACGAATGAAGTTATTAATTTTAGCTTCAAGAGTAGTTAATATTTGTGTGAATATAACTGCATAAATTAACATAAAAAAAACATTACCACTAAAACCATTAAAATTTGTTTCATATTTTTTTAATACTTTTATCTTATTTGTGTGTGTGTATGTGTGTTTGTAGCTGCTTGTAGAGAATTTGAAATCAGTATCCAAGACATGCAGGTGTGAAGAAGGCTGGTTCGGGTGGCCATGCTACCTCTACAAGGTCTCTAGAACCAACTGAAAAATGAAACAAATATTTGGAAGGTCACTGATTGACCGTGTGTAATAATAAAAGAAAGGTGGTTCGGGTGTGGTAAAAAAAAACTGATATATTCGTAAAATTATTTATTATGAGCCAAAGTTTCGCCTCACGTTACTGGGGGTTCATTAGGGCTTAAGAAACAAACACTTAAATAGGCTAAAATAAATAAACAATGGAAATTTAGAATGGAAAAATTTGTCGTATGGTGAAGCAAAAACAATTGCATAAGAACTAAAGGTTTTAGAAAACGTAAATGGCAACAGATAAAAAAGAAATATAAGATTAAATGCAAACAAGTAATGGAAAAAGAAAATAAGAATAAAATCTAGTATAATGAAAGATAATGAAGAAGATAGGAAGCATACCTTACAGGTGGCAAGGGAGAAAGAAAATGAGTTGAATGGTGTAAGAGAGAGTGGTGGGGTGGTTGGTGGATGAAAATACGTTACATTTGAAAATAATGTTAAAGTAAATAGTACTAAAGAATAAATTGAAATGATAATATACATAATAGGGGGAGAAATATTGCAAAAAAAAAAACGTAAAAAGCGTATACAATAAAAAATAAATAAATAAAATTAAAAGACTGGATACATTAAATATTATATGGTGAATAAAATAAAACATATAAGATAAATAGTGGTACAAAAGTGTGTAAATTATATAATAGAAACATTAATATAAAGTAATGAATGTAAGTATAAGTTGGTGGTAACATATGAACATAAAGTGCAGATTAAATAAATAAAAATAAAATAAAATAATGGATAGTAAAATATAAAGAAGGAAAAGTATAATGTGGGTGGGTTTAAAAAATAAATAAACAAATAATTTAAAAACTTTCATCGTGCTAAGGGCACCCCTAACTAAATTACACAACGATGATAATAATAAAAAGTGGATAAATGTAGAGTTTATGGCAAAATGTCATGCAGTACACCGAACTTCAGTCTTTGAGAGGAAATTTCATGTTGAAAAAAATAATAAATAAATAGAGAAATATAGAAATCAGTAATTGGCTATATTGGAAATAGACTAGTCTCGATTTTTTCCCACTGCCTTGTCTATTTATACGCTGTCTGACTCAACATTAATACTTTTTGTTTCTTATAATTTAAATAAGATATTGTTATTTATCCATAAATATATAATTCAAATTTTCTATTTCTTATCCTTTTTTTTAAAAAAATATAATGATTATGTAATGTGACCGGTACACGTGTGCTATTTATTTATCTACACATAATAACTGGCTTTCTCATTGAACCCGTGACGCATATGAATAATGCAAGATACATTGCATCTGCTTGAGTAGCCTGTAAAGGTATTATACGTAGGATGAAAGGAGATTACTCGCTGTTCTACTAAACGTGAAGTGGAAGTAATCAGGAGAGTGGCTAGTAGTGTTACTGTTATGTGCTCGTATGAAAGGCTCAACGACTCGTTACAGTATCCCTCCCTTCTGCTGGCTTCTGCTTCCTATTTGTCTGCTTAGGAGGGATCTTCTTTGCTCCTGCAACTGGTTCGTTAATGTCGGATTCCTCTGGATTCAATATCTGCCCTTAAAGTAGTTGGTATTTCTCTTTCAATATTTGCTCAATAAACATTTGTTTTTATTATTCGTTCCATAGGGATTGTGAAGGAAAAAAAAGTCTATTTCAAAGAACGACTGTAACCTTATAGTTCTCCCAACAGAGCACGCAATCATTATCATTTTTTTGCCATACTGTTGCTCAATAATGTATATTTTTGTAAATTTATGATTTTTTCATTCTTGGAAACCTTCATACTTAAATAATTTTATTTAAAATTTATTTTATATTAATAATATTTTCTTTACCTCGACGTTGCGAGCATTCGTCCATCCTAAGATATTTTCTCTAAAAATAGTTATAATGTTCTATTTTATCTATTAATTGTTCTAAAGTTTGTTACTAGACCAACGGTTGTGCAAGGAGATGATTTTATCAGAATCACGCTCGACAGCCAATTTTTACCCAATGAAAGGTACCCAATTTATGACGCTGGGTGGACCCCAGGTATTTTGTTATTGTTACACTTTCTAATATATTTTTCAAAAATATTTACTAAAAAAAACAAATAAAAACATACTATAACAATATTTATATTGTAATATTTGACAGATAAAAAATGTTTGGAAGAAACAACAATCATTTCATATTTTTCTTTGTGATAAGTCGAGTTCTAAAATAATATGTGATAAATTTCAAGGAATAATAAGTTTATAATATGTTGTAATATATTTTTTTATTATTATGATAAATTTCATTTATTGATAATAATATGTTAATATTAACTTGATGAGACTAATAAGGATTAACATATAGAAATGTTAATCAGGTAAATAGTTTAATAAATAATGTGATATTAGGGTTAATGTTGTAAGCATATGTTAATTTTGAGAATTTGTTTCTAGCAACCTGAAGATCGGGGATAACCCTGAAACGTTGTTGTGTTTGTAAATACTAATATAATTTAAACAAGGAAGATTATTATTTATTGACCAATTTTATATTATATTTTTTGTTATTATTTATAAAATATGGATGCCATCTTTTCTGAAAAAATTTTTTTTTTCTCTTTTTCAAATAGGACAGAGCTCATCAATAGAAATCATATCGTAAAGTAATAAACTAAAAATAAATAAAACTTTACTAGAGTCTGGGTACGATTCTTATTCATTGAATCCTTTTAAAGTGTTTGTTTTAATTTAATTAACATTCCCAAGAACGATCTTATAACAACAAGAAACTATAAGCCGATTAGGTTTAACATAAAACTATAATATGTTTAATTCAGAGTATTACTGTAAAGAAAAATAAATTAACCTCCAAACCATTTATTTTAAATTAATTTTGTATTAATAATATATTCTTCACCTTGACATTGACCTCGACTATCACTTACTTAAATGATTACATTTTCTACATAATCTCAAAATAAAAGCAATGTAAAAATGTTTTTTTCCAGTTATATAGCATATATGGTATATTGATAGAGAAGAGACGATTACACTCCGTTCCAAGTGAATTAATGGCCTATACCTCAGGAGGAGATGAGGTCGACAAACTGTAACTGGACAGAACTAAGTTGAAACCTAATCACAAGCTTGTATTAGCCTTGTCCTAATATTATTAAGCACTGTTCCATCAGCTTTGCAGTAACCCAACTTCACTTTTTGAAAATCTGGTTTAATTAAAAATTGTTTTAAATAATAAAAAAATTTACTACTAATAATAAAATTAGTGATTCTAATCGTAGTCGTTGTTCACTGAATATATTATTATCTTCTTTTTTTTAATTATTAACTTTCATGGGTTGTAGTGGTAGAGATGTAAAAAAAATATTATACGGTAACATTTTTGCTTGGATGCACCATTTTGAAGTTACTGGTAAAATATCAAACATTTTGAGATTTCTTGGCCGCTTTGAAGTTGGTGAAGTTCTCGAATTAGAGAACTTAGAATCCCCGTCAAAGAACCCAAGCACCCAAGTAATCAACACATTAAATGATTGTTAACCTCTTATTCGTGTCTTAAATGCAAAACGTACCTTATAACTGGACTATTGAACTCGAAAATTGAAACTCAACAAGATTTTATCGCATTATTATTTTAAAATTTGAAACTAACAGATTTTACATAAAAAATAATCTGTAGCTATTTTTAAATTGGTTCTTATAATCCCATATTGTATTTCATTTTTTTCTGTTATTCCATAGCTCCAAATTCTACTAAACCGCGTCAGAAATTTAAATAATGGAAAATACGTTCAAATAAAACTAATTATGATTTGCACGTTTTGGTTTTTATTTCCACAATTTTTCTCGTTTTACAATTTTTGGGCTAAAGTTATTTTTTGTTGTAATGTAATGCTTGGACTAGATTTCTTATATTATATACACATAGATGAACGTATATTTAATATTTAAACATTTTTACATTACAAATTTGAACCAGACAGTGCATTTGTTAACATATAAAGAGTTAAATTCAGCCTTAAAAAATATATATATAATTAAAGAATGTTCTTGAAATAGTATTATATATTCGTTAGAAGAATCTATGAAAAATTCTCTCTAGCATAAGCTTGTTATAGAAAAGTTTAGTGATATTGTTTTTATTTAACTTATCATTTCCACAGATTCTTCCATCTGACTTAGTTGTGACTAGTGAGAGTTTATTTATATATATATCAATTGGCCTGATTTTTTTAAGTTTTTCTACATTTACCTATCTCTTGTTGTTTTTGGTATATGGTATATTCATAGGTAAATACATTATTGAAAAGCTAAGACACATAATATTCTATCTGAAATTTAAGGGGAAAAAATAATTTTGTTTGGAAAAATATTTTTAAATACTTCCTTTATTTTTAAATAGCGTATTGTATGTTTTCTCTAAAACTTGAAATTGACGTAGTTTGAAAATTTGAATTTCAACCTTCATAATAGGAATATGAAATCATTCAATGTAAGCTTCCTCATAGCTCCTTATTTTTGAACGAGCTCTAACAATAGATTTTTTATGTATATTTGCATAAATGTAGGGAGTATTTATCGAAAATAATTAAATTCAAACATGTTTAGCTAAAATCAAGTCAAGCAATCCGGTCTTTTGGTTGACCTCAATTACACAAAAGGAAGTTCACAATTCAAAGGAAGGCAATTCTATTTATTGATGAAATATTACATTTAGTTTAATTTTTCTTCTTTTTTTAATTTAATTTAAATAGTCTAACTTTTCAGATTTTGATGTTTTAATTATTTGTTACTTTATGAGTGGATTTTAAATTTTAATCATTAGTAAGTAAATTTATATGATATAAATAAATAAATTAACTATTGGCGTTTAATAATTCCTAGGTACTAAAACCATATATTCGAAGAGGGAGAAGAAAGCTAAGATAAAGGGAGGGGGAAGATGACAAATGCCAGAAAGAATGGGCATCATTTATTATAGCGACCGATAAGTTATCCGCAACATATACCTTACCCTGCGTCCGAAATTATATAATTGAGCAGGCACCATTGTAAACAATTTATTTCTTGAGCCAAAGAAAATATATGAAATAATCTAATAAAATAAATTAGTAGCTATTATAAAATTAAATTAATTATATTATGATTAATAATGTATTATGTATATGTATGATTTATCGTCACTTCATTGAAATAAGAACTTGAACTACGAAGATTGATTGCTATATCTGTATTATACTTTTCGGCCGGAAATTTTGTTAGAATTTTCGCATAAACAAGGAAAAATATATTTTAGTTTAAATTATGTAAAAATAAAAATAGATAAAATATTTGGGGAAATAAAAAATAAATAAATTTGAACATAGAATAAAAATAAATTGTATAAACTTATATGAATTCAAACTTCTCAGAGTCGTGGAGCTTTTCCAAGAAGAATTATTACCATTTAAAGTAGTAAGAAATGCATACTTCTAAATAAAATTATGGGATATTTATGTATATTTTACTATATATTAACATATTTACAATGACATATATAATAAAGAAACTTTAATGAAATTTGTGCAATTTCTAACCTAAATTAGATTATTTCGATTCCAACTACATCAAATGGAATGATTGAACCAAATTTCTTATATTAATTACACATTGGTATTTATACCAATATTTTTTATTTATTTATTTATTCAATGGTCTTGAGTGACTGAAAAAAAAAAACGCTCTAGAATAGATTTCATATTTATAAAGATCATTCATTATTACATTTTCCATTTTTTTTTTATCCCCATTCCGCTTTCCACCGTTTGTTATTCCGTTTGACTTTTGCAATTTTTACAAATACATTTTTATTAATAAAGAATGTCTAATACAGGTGGACTAAAATATAGTAATGGGGTGTAGTGTCAGTGGTGAGTGTGAAATTCATTGCTGGTGAATAAATGCATAGGAAGAGGTAAGAGCTGGGAAAAATGGCTTATTATGTATACATAATTAAATAACCAACATAAATAATTCACTATAAAGCAATAAACTAGTTTTAAGTAGCTATAAAAATAGGAAAACTAAAAAAAAAAATTAATAAACAAGATAAATAAATTTTTGTTCATTTTAGAAGTACTTCTCAGGGCCGCAAATATAGTATTATTGTTATAACCAGTTTCAAAGGTATACATAGGGTATCCTTAGAAGAAAACAGACGAACAGACATCTATAGCTAATGGATTTATCCTTAGCCCTAGGAGCGAGGAGCGAGCCGATAAAAACAAAAGCCCTTCACTCTCCCCGGGCCTGAATAAAACATAAAATCTTGGCATGAGCCATTTGTCCCAGCTCTTACCTCTCCCTATGCATTTATTCACCAGGCATGTATTCGACACTCACCCTACCCTCCTTTACTATATTTTACTCCACCTGTCTAAGACATTATTTATTTATAAAAATTGCATCATCCCTTTTAATAATAGAGGATAGTTTGTAAAATATTGATGGCGAATTATTGGATGACAAATCAGTAGACTACAATATTTTTGCCAGGACTGCCATTTTCCACAACTGGGATGGAATAATTAATGATAAAAAAAAATTGATTTTTGGAGTATATTCAACGATCTACCCCTTCCCTTCTCTCATTTATTTTTTATTTTATATGTCTTAGTCCCTATTTATGTATAAAACTGCATCACCCTAATCTAGGATATTTTGTAAAATAATATTAGTTAATATATCCATTATTTTAGATATATACATATTTTTAAACGATTTGATGGGATTAAACTGTAAATACATTATATATAATCTTTTCACTTTCTTGAGACTAGTTATTATTGTTTAAATAAATTGTATCCAAAGTAAATTCTCAAAACATTCTTTATTTTCTAACTCCAACGTTTCGGCCATCCTCAATACAGCCTAAAAAACAATTTACAATACCATAAATTATTTTTAAAAATTGTCAAAGATTGTTTTAATAGCAAGGTGTAATAGAGTTAAATTGATTACGATTAAAAGCTTACTATTATTGAAATAGTGACAAAATAGGGTAATTTTGACTGAGACTAGTGACTTGGGCAGAATAGTTTGGCAAAAGATATTTTTAAATAATTTATCTGAATGTAAATTGGTTTTTAAAATTGTCCTTGAGAATGGACGAATTGGCCGAAACGTTGAACTTTTAAGAAAATAAATGTTTTGAGACTATAATTTGGATACTATTAATTTTATTTATACTGTAAACAAATGTTAAAATGATTGGTAAAATATAGATGACAACACAGAAAAAAATTTCTTTTTTGTTTTAACAACCAATAATTTGTTTTATAAAACGACAAAATCAAATTAATATTTCAGTCGAACCTCAGAAGCGGTACTTACTACTATGAAGTGGGTTTTTCTGTAAAAAGAAAAAAACGTGCAATGTAAAACCCATTACGTGTAAAATCGTACACAGTAAAATCCCAGAATATGTAAAATTGTATATTAAACGCCTAGGTTCTGCTAAAATCAACTTTTTTGTTTAATTTATTGTAATAATAAATGGGAAGCTTAAATTAAATTAAGCTCACTAAATATAACTAAAAAGTAAATAAGGGTTGAAAATTTACTCTACTTAAAATAGGGTATGCATAATCAACGTTTCAGGGATATCGCCCCATCATGTTGTCCTCTACTATACAAATTAACACTATTCATAAAGTGTATACAACACTATTAAACAGCAATAAAAACCAATATAAAACAATTACCTTAATATAATATTTGAAAATTATTAAGGAAGATTTTGTCACTACAACTCATAAAATTAATGTAATTGAGCAAGTAATAAACCTGTACTATTAATGAATGCATAAACTCTTACTATAATATTAATCTTATTCATACGGTTTATAGTTTCTGGCATATTGAGCATGAAATGAATAATTAGTAAAACTTTTAGGTTTTCTTGAATAAAATATTATGTCATAGAGAAAGTTTTAAAGAATACAGGTTCATACCGGATGATGTTCATGTTCAAAAACGTTTGTTCAAATAAAGTTTGTTAAATCCACTTGAAAGTAGTATATAGTGATTTTTCTATTTAGAAGCATCTGTTTTCATGATATTTGCCTTAATAAAGTTGTAAAATAGTGAAGACAAAAATTATGCCTCTGGTACTATTAAACGTAGTGTTTGTATATTTTTTAGCCCTGATGTTGCAGGGCACGTGGGGCGAAGCGTTGTTTAACAATAAATAGTTATTTGTCTATTGGTTTATTATCTATTTTGTTACTTTTATTGACCGCCACTTGGACTATCTTCCTACAATATAAATCTCCACGCGTGTATTTCATAGTTAATAAGCTATATAGGTTCTTGGAGCAATATAAAAAAGACTTAAAACGTTTTCATCTGGTATTTTTTCAGTAAACCATCACTTCAGCTATTAAAAGCATATGTAAGATTTATATTGAGCCGCTGTAATATCCTAAAAGAGCCAAAGATTGCCACTCCCCGCCCTGAGGAATATTACTCCTGTAATAGTCAGCCTCTTCAAGTTGAACACTCAAGGCTAGGACTGGTCATGCTCTTCAAAGATAGCGTGCTGTATTAATTCTCTCAGAAACGCAGAGAGGTGGATATGCTCTGGGCAACAATATGATATAAATAGACTCCAACGTAGATCCTCGCATAAGACTAAGACAGCTCACTTACCGTTACTATTGTAATATTTATTCGGAAAAAATCACATTATGTCATTATTTTAATAATTGTCATAATTTTTTTTAATGTTTAATTTTGGGTCTAATCGTGAATAAGTTAATCGAACTACACGATTGTATTATTTTATAGTTTAGCTCAAGCAATCAATTTTAAACTCTATTATTTTTTTTTATGTAAATATCAAAGTTTACTGTTATATTTAAGGTATACCTATACAAGTCATTTTGTGTCTATATTAATGATATGGCATCTGGGTCAAGTCATTAAGTCTACAATGCCCTTTTTGTTTTTTGAATATTTTTTTTTACGACTCATGTCCATCATGAAAACATATGCAACCGCAGAATGGGAATAAGATTCATTTCTCGGGGACAATGGGAAAGAATTATTGACTGAAGCAGTTGAGAATCAAACCCAAAACGTTCTGAGCTAAGTGTTTTATAAGTTTATTATTAATTTTTAATGGTGGTTCTGTATCAGAAAGACCATTAACTATCTTATTTTCAGACGCTTTCCAGAATTTTCGGCAATAGATTAGGAAGCTAATTTAGAAATTAGTGATTTATATGGTTATGGGGTTAATACTGGGAGGAAATGAATCTAGTTCGGTCCAAATTTAGAATTAGAACTGTTTGGATAAATTTATTCCTAATATAATATTGCATTAGAATTTACTTACAAAATCTCTTGTTAGTAAGGATTAGATGAGATAAATTTCATGTTAGCTGAAGCCCCTTTCATGAACTCATTGTGTCCAAATATTCTTGATCGTGGAAATGATAGGAAGCGGGACTATTCAACTGGGATAAGCAAAAGAACAGTTTAATTCCAGATGAATTATGGACCCAACAAAGGGGAATAATCTCCTCCCAAGACGATCCTTGCAATCATTTTCAGTTCCCTGCTCTTCAAACTTTGCGTAGCTTGCACGGCTTTGCTTTATTGCAAGTTGTGCTTCGTACATAAAAACGAAGCTTATCTAACGGCTTTGAATAATAACTCCATTTCAAGTGATTTGGCGACAGTTTAATGAAATGATTTATTCAAACCATTGTAATTTAATATACAAGCTCCCACAATCAATAGTAATCAGTACTAGAGATGTAAGTGTTCATTCATACTGTAATCCTGGTTAATTGTTGAAACAATAATAAATAAAATAGCAAAATAATAGTAGAAGTGTAGAAAGAAAAATAAAGGAGACCGACTGTGTTATTTTCTCTTTCTAGAAGAACAAGCGTCCTCTCCCTAAAATCTGTAAGGAAGCAGGGTACGAGAATTGACCAGCAGGTAGCATAGTATATCTGGGTGTCACTCTTAACCAACACCTGACGCAAGCTCGCCACTGGAATAATGATCTCAAGCAGGCCTGGACCAAGTTTTACAGGCTTAATCGCCTGCTCACTTCTCCTAATCTATCTCTTAAATTAATGATCTACTAAAGTGTCCTGCTCTACGGACCACCTATGCTGACCAACTTTGCACCTTTAACGGCCAAGAGGCTCTAACAGTTTCAGAGCGGTGTACTCAGACATACTTAATTTCAAAGAGGCAAGACGCACTACATACATACGATATTCGAACTACCGACTGTGACAGAATTAATATGGAGGAAACATCAAATCTTTTGACAACGTTCAGTACTGTAAGAACTCATCATTTAGGACTCTGACACCGACAGTACGGCCACAAAGGTGGAAGGCACACACAAACAGACTCAGACTCGATTGAGTACAAGTAAATAAACTATTTGAATCAACAAACCTGGTGAGCTCTGTTACCATCAGATTGACACAAAACACAGACTCCTTCCAAAAGATCAAATTTGCTCAGCCTCCTCTTCAGGTGCATTACTAATGTAGAAAAGTAGACTGCTCTCAACCAATTTTCATTAAGACATCAACCTCACACACTCATGGGGCTTAGACGAAAAAGAAAATTAAGAAATGCCAAAGCTGAAAATATAAGGAAAAAATATGCAATAATAATACTCATGTAATAATCGCAAACACAGGGTAATGAAAATAAACATTAAACAATTCTATCTTAACACTCATTTACAGCTGTATTAGAGGTTTATATTCAGGCTGGAGGACTCAAACTAAGCTTGTCTTCCCACTTTTAAAAGATAAAAAAAGGACTCCAGAAGTTACCGGTGCTTCTCTCTCAACCAATACACTGGTATTGAAAAATGGATTAAAGTGCTGAATACGGTTCTGATGAAAGTTCAAAGGTTATTTTTGATGTATGAGGGAAGGAGGGTTGCCCTATAGTTATCCAACCAGAGTGAGAGAGGTTCCAGTTTTCATTCTATGGGGGCACCACAATATAAAAAACAATCCTCTCAGACTGGAACAAACCAGCGCTTCTGCAGATTCGGAGCAGCTACGGTGGATCATCATATCCCCCGGCTGCAATGGTAGAACACCTCCACATTGCATTGTTCCTAAAATATTATTAATTCCCGATTCTGTGCAGGAGCGGTGGTTCTCAGAAGTGAATTTGGGTTGTTTGTATAGCACTTATTTTATGATGGTAAAACGTTGGGCTAATATCCATGTTTACCCAAATCATTGAATTTTTTTATTGACCGTCACAGATATATATTATTGTCAATTAAACTTTGTAAAATAAGTCGTCAATTTTCCCCGCATAGGTTTTTAGGGAAGTGAACAACACAAGTTGTTTTTAATATTTAGTCAACTACTTGGAAAAGAGTCCTTGTGTTAAAAAAAAAAAAAATATGAAATTAAAATAATGTTTTAGCGGTTTAAGGAAGTTTGAAGAAGACGGAAAGACCCATTTCCAGGTGGGACGTGTTAAATTCCTGGAAGACGTGGAACAATGGAAGACTGGCTCATATTTCAGGAGCTATAGAATATCTGGAATAGCGAAGGGCTATCTGTAGAGGCCGCGGCGTACCGTCGAGAATTAGTCCTATAACTCATGATAAGGGTTTGAGCCGCGGGAGCTGGGACAAAGACGTAATATATATACAGGCGGGAGAGGAGACCCCCCCTAAGTTCTCCCTGCCCCCCTCCATACACAACTATTTCATAGGGGCCCCCTAATCTTGATGGATCGGCCGCTTTGCTCCACCAGTCCAATTGTTCCCCCATTTTACAGCTAAGCTATTTATCGCTCCTGTACATTCTTCAGGCCCGATTTGTGGCCCTGAGGTGAGCCTGCTTTCTGCAGTTAGCGGATTTCTGTCACCGACGTCAGCTTATGATTCATGAGTATATGCGATTATGGTTTGTAAGTAATTTCATGTTAAGCTAAAATCTCTATGTGAGCCTTCAGTCTTATAAATACGTTGAACAACATCTATATATATTAATTATTTAACTGAAGACAATAAAATTTATTAGGAGCCAGAGTGCACTATAATCCTTGGTAAGAGATGAACTCTTATGGCCCGAAAAAACACTTTTGTATCTTTAAAATTCTAATAACAAACCTTATAAATATTAGAGAAAATTGAGAATAAGAAGAAATTACATATATTTATGATGCCCTGTTAAGTTATGAAAAATAATTTATTTTTTAGGAAACTTTAAAATAAAATTAAAAGTCTGTTCTGCTACAACCAATGAAGGTCCAGGAGTAGAAAACTTTGTAAGGAAGTACTGTCTTTTGATCAACGTTTACAAGGAGATGAATTGTTCATGTTCATGCTCAATTGCCATATGTTTTCCCAATTAAGGGTATCCACTATATAGAGGCTGAGTGGACTCCAGAATGAGCTTGCTGCTAGTTACAATAACAGAATAAATAATGATCTACCACAGCTGGATTTGAACCCGGACCAGGGGGATCGAATCGATTTGAAATGTCTTGTTAATTTAAAAATAAAATAAAATAAATCACTTATTTTTTAGAAATAATTTAAGTAAATAAAATGCTGACTTCAAGGAGGACATAAATCCTTTAGCTTTAGAATTAATAAGGCATGTCTGGACATACGGAGTTGAGATTTGGGGCTATACTAAACTATCGAATTCCTCCTCCATCGCCAGGGTACATTTGCAACTATAACATGTCGGTGAAGGATTTATTTCAAGAAGGTGCTTTTGTGTTAATCTAGTATGTCCAATCCTGAGTCGGGTTATGATTGATTTTGTGAAGAAAGTAGAAAGTTAGACGATTGCTTAAACAATAGTTTATTAAAAACCAAAGGGTAGAGAGCTACAACAAAAGTAAAATACATGAAAGTAATAACACTATTCTTCTTACCTAAAGCAATAGACAGAATAAAAGTCTCTTTCTACAACTTTAATTAATTTACCAGTGTAACTATTATGAGTTATTTCACATCAACTCCACCAGGAGCGCTTAAATATAGAAGCAGCATATATATATATATATATATATAAATATATATATATAGAGAGAGAGATTTCATTAAAATAATGAAAAATTGGGATATTTTCAGCCTTACCAACTTATGGTGTAGTAGATGTGATGCAGATAAAGCAATAAGCCCATGAAGCCTGATTATAGTAGGGTGAGAGCTATTACTGGAGCTGTTGGGCGTTGCTATGAAATCCCTTAGCCAAGCAGTGTGCTCTGAAAGAAGAGATCGGGTGAGAAGGGAACAAGTCTCTGTAATTGGTGAAACCTTTTTGCCTAAATCAAGGTTTAATTAAAAGAGGCCTAGCAACTGGCTGAGATATGTGGCCTGCCAATGTTGCATGTTTTAATTAGCCCCTCCCCCTCTGTATGCTCCTCCCTTCCTATTTCGGTCAACTTTACAACTTTTATTACATTTTTCCCTCGGCCCTTGTTGCGCCCTGTCCTTCCCTAATGACTTTATGTCAAGGACCGTATTAATTTCATGCTAGTCTTGGTCTTGTTCTCAGCATTTAATTAACATTTCATGTAGCTCTTGTCATTCTTTAACGAATTGTTTAAAGCTTCTTTTCTGTTCGTATGTCAACAAATGATTAACAATTGAAAATTAGCCAAATCCAATGTTTACATAACAAGATCTGGTTGCATCACACCGTCTCCTTAATGCAAAACTACACTTTCTACGGAGATGTATTTATGTAGATAGTAATGTTTTACATTAATCTTACGATATCTTATCTCTAATCAAATAAAACGGGGTCATATCGAGTAAATCTAATAATAAATAAAATAATCAACAATTTTCTGATAATTTTAATTTTGACATCCATAGCAATGGAATCCATAAAAATGGAATATTTTGCCTTCCACGCATCTCCTTTGGAAGGCAAAATTTTGCATTTTCAGTATGTTTATGATATATTATACGTGTTTTAGCGTTTAAGGTAGTTTTAATGATAGGGAGCTCGGAATAAATAATTAATTTTTTGTGACAAACACCGGCAACTTTTTATTTACCCTCGCGATGATTAGCTGAATCATCAGTTTTGAATAGTAACTATTTATATAGTTTTCATTAAAATTACCAAAAAATAGTATTATATTATTATAGAGTTATCAGATAAACTAATGATAGTAATAATTAAGAATAAATCTATAATAAACTAAAAATCATACTGAGAAATAAAAACATAATATTATACTATATAATTGTTACTTTGTCCTTGTTTAACGACGTAAAGCTGGTCATCAACTACTCTTTTTTATGTATAATTTTATTTATTTTTTTGTTTGTTCAATGATATGTGTGGTTCTAAAAATTTAAATTATAATTGTACTGTTTTATTGTCATTTTTATTTATTTATTAATCAATAATGTCTGTCCGATATGTTTTATTTTTAAATCCGTGGCAATGCTTAACGTTCCATTTTCAGTATGTTTGTCATAACAATTAATATTCTATTATTATTACAGTTAGCGTTGAATTAATAATATTAATAAGTAGGGATTAATAAAAATAATATACATAAATAAATAAAAAACTACTGGACTATGTTCGTTCGTTTTATCTTTGTTTAATGGCGTAAAACTTCCATAGGTCACCAAAACCTTCTTTTTTTTTTTTTGTGATATACATTTTATAGTTTTAAAAATTAAAAAAAATTACTGTTATGTACTGTTATATTAGCGTCATTTTTATTTATTTTTTAAAAATTTATTTATTATTATTTAAAAAATTTATTTCCAGCAATAAATATATTTTATGTTATTTTCAACTGTTAAATAATTATAACATATAATTAATGATAGATAGTGGTGTCTTTTGTACAAGACTTTTCTGTAACATTGCCAATTGTTGAAGGTAAATCAAATTAATAAGAACGTAAAGCCCACAATACCGATCTCTCAAAGAAATAAAAAATATCCGTCCCCAAGATTAAATGAAATATCAGAATTTAATAATTAATTAACTAACCTATTCAGGTGTTAATTTAATCGTAAAAAGGGCAATTTTCCGTCACGCTCCATTATCTACTAAGACTTTTTATGTCTGAGGTTAATCTCACAAATATATTGGCACATTAAACATCTATATCATTCCTCTTTTTTTTCAATAAAATTTGTTTTTAAATCTAGGAAAATTTTTTTTCCTTTAGTTGATTATCAAATTGTTTATGATAGTTTATTTTTATTTATTTACTGAGTTATATTTCTTTTTTCAGGTAAGTGTGGAATATTTCTGCTAATAATTTCAAGTATGACCAGTGGTATGTATGTATTTATGGATATTAAAAAAATAATTAAAATTAAGTCTTCAAATTTTTTTTTGAATTGTGATTATCAAATACTAGTTAATGAAATATAAGTTCGCTTAGTTATTTTTTTTTTTTTAGTAACTTTTATTGATTGATATATATTACAATTCGCCACACAGTTGTGGGCAATAGGTAATAGTGATGAATGATCTCATACATACTAAAATAAAATAAAATAAATAAAAAAAAAACTCTTGTTATTTTTAGAAATAGGTTTCGTAATTTCGTTCAATTTCGTAAAATGTCCAATTTTAAAAATTTTAATTGTCAGGGTCAGCAAAGATTCTCAAACACTTCATCAGAGAGACTTTGAGTGGGGGGAGATTCCGTTATAAGTGGTTCCACTACGCCTCATTAAAACTGTTATGATTTAGATTTATATTAATATATGTATGCTGTCTATTAAGCCACAATACAGTTGGGCAACACAATTTTTTTTAATACAGTTTTCACTGCCTCTCAGTTGCATATGCATCCTTTTTTTTTTTTTTTTTTTTTGAAAAATATGTATTTGTGTGAGGCAACACGCACAGTGTTGCTATTCAAGAATTTTATCCATTAAAATATAGAAATAAAAAAAAAAAGAAAGATACCAAATCGAAGCTATTGAGTAAACTTCAAACCACTGATAGCCTCAAACCGATGTTATCAAAAGCCCAGATAATGAAGCCTATCTGTGGCTGTTTCAAAAGGTGCGATACTGTCAATCACGAAGTACCGCACACTGAATAGGAAATGACTAGTCTGACAAAGAATGACTTAAAACTGATTAATACCAAAATTCCGAGATTGTTACCTAAACCATTAAAAAAATCTTGATTTTTTTGTTTGTTGTAAAATGGAATCATTATGATCTATTGTTTTAAACATAGTTTCATAAATTAAAAAAGAAATCTATTTAAATTTCTTTAAACATGATTGAGCTTTGGGCATTAACCAAACCTTCAAATTCCTCCCGTATTCAATTGTGAAAATCCAAATCCATCCTCCTCCTAATAAGTCACATATAAACTCATCCATTAACACCTCAAAATTCCGTTAGTTGCAGATTTGGTCCGAGATAGATATACCTCCTTTCATCCCAAAATCCTTACTCCTCCTAAGTTTTTAATCTCTAACAATACCTGATAAACCTCCGATGGGTCTAAAAGGAAGATCTTCCAATTTAAAACAAAGTTGAATCACAATCGTTCGGTGGTTTCTTCCTAACATTAGTATGTATTCTGAAACATTAACGTATTGCGTTATTTTTTCATACTTATGTAAATTTCAATAAAAAAAAAAGATTTCTTTAAAAAATTTGAAGTTCTCAAGAAATTTATTGCCGGACCAGAAGCAATGTCAGTGGTAGTAAAACAATGCACTCTTACCTCTAGTTCGGGTTATTTTGTTGTGAATTTTATGAAATTCTGTGTTTTTCATTTGTCTATTAGAATTTATATATTTTCACTTGATTTGAACGAATTTTTGTTCCGACCTATACTTAATTGAATTTGTTAGGTTTTTTTTTTAACCTTTTGAGAGAACTTAGTAAGAGACTGTAGAAAATTGTGATTTAAGTAAAGCAGTAATAATTTTATTCATTATAAGCCATTTGCATGAATACGAGTTAGTTTAAGACATCATGTTTTTTTTTAATGTATTTTTTTTATTTATATTTCATTAACAGAGGAATTTCAGTAATTAGACATAATTTTTTTTTTCCATTGGCGCGATAGACCGTTGAAAGGGTGGAGGGAGAGAGAGAGAGAGAGAGAGAGAGAGAGAGAGAGAGAGAGAGAGAGAGAGAGAGTACTTGATGAATATATTATTAATTATTCGAAAAAGAAAATTACTTTATATAGCAAAAGTATCTTTTTTTATTTTGTTTTTCCATGATATTAATTATTGGCATACCAAATGTTAATTTTTTAACAAATAAAATAAAGTACTATGTCCTGTTACTATCAAACGTTTTGAAACTTTTAAATTGTTGTCCCATACTGTCATTATGTAATGGCAACTGTCCCGAAACGAATTCGATTGGACAGGACGTTACAGATGGCTTCATCATGTGAAGACCGAGCCGTACTAAATAGTGATGTGTGTGTGACAGTCATTAAAAAGCAGGGCTACTCGACCGAGTGGCTGAGGGACAATTAGGAGTGGTAGTAGCTGCCCTGAGTGGCCTCTGTCAGTCCCAGGCCAGCCCATTTACATTTCGGCACTGTCGGCTCTAGTCCAGGCTATGGTCCAGAATATTTATCATTCCATGTTGCCATATTGTTTTGTATATTTAATGAATAACTATGTGTCCGGTTTTTAAATATATGTTCTATTTTTTATGATAATTGTAGTTCATCTTTATGTGTTTTTGTGTGTTAAAACCGAAATGGCCTTTAATATTTTTTGTATGACATAACCCTCTTCCGTTTTTATGACTGGCCAAAAATGGATAAATGTAAACTACTTTCATTAAGTTTTAAGGATTTCATGTAGGATTCAATTAAAACAACTGCTGGGAGCTTTAATGTATCAGTTTAGTAATGATCTAAAAAATAAGGGAAAGGACCCAAATAAAATAGCACTGATGCAAAAATAAACATAATTTTGATTTTTAAAGGCACGATAGTTTTTCACAAAATGAAATAATACTTTTAAAAGAAAAAA
>NW_027110335.1:621847-623445 GCF_000696795.3 Halyomorpha halys
GATTATTGTAGTGTATACTAATTTTTTGTAGTGAATGGGAAGTTTAGAACGTTTGTCAAGTAAGTGTTGTAGCAATCGGAATCTACGAGCAGTTTCTTGTCGTATCAGTCTTGTGTGTGGATTCCAAGTAAGTAGGAAAATTACTCTTCTTTAAATTACGTCCTCTTTGGTTTTTTTGTGTTCCTACTTTTTAAGATATAGAGCTACGAATGAAAAATTTGTTTTTTTTTATCGCTTTGAAACAGCCGCCATTTTTTATTCCCCCTACATATACTTGGCAGACTCATCAATTTTGACTATTAATTATACATAGTTTTCATTAAAATAATCAAAAATTGGGGTGAGATAACTGCCTTTTTTCTGCTCTTGGGCTCTTGTACTATTACGTCTACCGCTTTAATCAGTAAAATTCCTTTTCTCATCCGAAATAAAAAGTGGAAATGTGTTCTGTCTTCCTGAATTTAACTCATCTGTATATCGGGAAATGTGTACTATCTTCCTAAACTTAATTCTTCCGTATATCGTAGAAATAAAAAAATCTCCTTTCATAGTATGTGTTTTATTTTCACTGCTTTCTATATTTCTCTCTCCACAATTAACTCCTTGATATTTACCATAGTTAATTACTGAAACATAAGTGAAGAAATATCCAGTCGTTGACAGAGGACCGCATCTATAACAGCATTGAAGGCGGTAGGTAGGCTGCCAAGTCAGCAAGTATTTCGGCCTTAAGGCCCTTACAGAAGGCCCCGAATTTGTGGAGAGTTTACCTGCTAACATATAGGCTAAGGGGACTGGTCGCGGTATTGTTAGGAGTGTATTGACAGCGGGGCACAATACATCTGACAGCCGTATAAAGGCCAAGATCTTGGCACGAGGACCTTCTCCCGTCCCTCTTTTTTTCCTCCCCTCTCCCCCTTTCGACCGCCTTATCATCAATCTTTTACTTATATCGTGTCTTACCGCCGTTAACCCTACACCCCAACCGTTTTTATCACATCAATGCTTTGTCGGTTCGAGTCACGATACAATAAAACCGATCAGGTGGTTTTATAACGGTACAGTTTATCAGCTTTTTCTGCATTCAATTTTTTTTTTAAATTTTGCTTTTAGATAATCTTTACTATGAACTGGCAAAAATTATATCTAGAAATACATCATGCTTCATAGAAGCAAACCATATAATTGACATTTCAGAATTCATAATTAAAATTAATAAACAAATTTGACCCAGCAGTTAGCGCGGGGAGTTCATGTCGTTGCTTTATTTGTTTTTTATTATTATTATTTTATTTGTATTTATTTATTTATTCGAAAAAGTACATCCAATATGATCCGACCAGATGACAACACCTATTGGTGCCAAAATAACATACAGAATGATAAACATACATGAAATTTTTGTTAGTTACTTTTTAGAGTGTTAGGTAGTAGAGTATTATCTGTTGAGGTCAGAACAGTACAATGTGAATTAATCTATAGCAAACAAAACTAATAATTCCATTAACAAAATACCAAACGGAAAATTAAGTAAAAAAAAAAACCGTGCCCGTGTAGGCCTCATATTTCCGTGACAACGTATACTCTATGCTAATATT
>NW_027110335.1:624205-652278 GCF_000696795.3 Halyomorpha halys
TTCCGTTACGGGACACTTTTTCTAACATGGCATCCCGCAAAATGATTTATAAGACGTTGTCACGTCAAAAAAAATTGTTGAAAGAACATATGAAGTGAATAATAGTCATACGAATTTACAATTAATAAATTAATAATAATAGACTGATGAATTCCTAATAAGTGAGGAGTGAATTTGATTAAAAATACAATATAAAATATAAAAAAGAATAAAATATATAATAAATATATTATATACTAATATATACAATACGTAACGTGGTAACTAATTTAATTGATACAAAAAAGGAGCTGCTACTTAAAAATGAAGAACAGCTAAAGGATATCACAAAATAAAATTATATAAAAATAAGGATCGATGTACATTTAAATAAATGATGTATATAATAACTCACACATATACACATACACACAATATATGGTTAATTTTAATCATAATGTAATGAATCAAAGTCATTAAGTGGAGTTAAGAAAAACTACATGCCGTTATGGTCATTTGGTGGATCAAAATCAGTTCTTGAGATTCATCGAAGTAAGGAGGTATCCAGCCAAATATTTGTTTTTAGTTTTATTTGTGATTGATATATTTATTGGTTATAGTGGTTCCTGTAATAAATTTTAAAATTTTTAATCTTGTGTTTAAGCTATTTCGTAGATTATACCGTAAACAATAGTTAATTTATAACAACTTTAACAGGTTTAAGACAGTCTATTGAACTACCTCAGTAAAGAAACAAACCGCAGTCTACAGTACTATCTTCGGGATTCAATAAAATAAAACTTTTTTTTAGAGAAGTGCCACTAATCACGAATAGCAGATGATGTCTGGAACATGATAAAAACTATTTATCTTCTATTTATGACAATCGTTTGTATCTCAGATTTAAATGAACACATTGACAATAAAAAAAAAAAAATTAAAATATTTTCTTTAATTGAAGATTGACACTAAAACAGTAAAATGTTTTCTTTTTTAAGCTCTTTCAGTAATTTTAGCTGGGTATATTATTCAGTACATCTAACTGATTTATTTCAACTTATTTTAATCTTATTTATTTGTTACGAACTTCTTTTATCTCTTTTTAATTAATTTATTCATTTTTAACATATTTTTTTTAGTTTTTGACCTATTTATTTGTTGTCAACATTATTACCTTTTTTTATTTTATTTTAATTGGTTGCTACATTTAGACCTATTAACAACGTTTTCTTACTGACAGTATCAATTATGAAACAGTCCATAAATTTGAAATAGAACTTTTGTAGTCTACTCAATAGTTATGACAGATCATAGGAAAAGAGGAATACGAGGTACGCTAAAGAGAGGGGTATAGTGAGACGATTAAGTATCTAGTGTTAATAAGCACAACAAATAAAAATGTACTATTCTGCTATACATTCTAGGTGTTCATTTGCATATTTCTAGAATATTTAAATGTTAAAGATTATCTTAATTGGAATAATAACAGGTAAGATAAAGCTGAAAAAAATGTATTAATTAGAAAAGTCTTATAATAGGACGAACTAGGTATTTTATGTTGGTTATTACTAATAATTAATTCAAACAAGAAACCATTGAGTCATGATTTGTAACAATTTTTCTTTCCATGTTTATTACGTTTTTACATTACATATTTTTATTTTTTTTTTATTGCTATCTGTTTTTTTTTCATATTATTTTCCGTATCAATATTAAATCAATGATTATTTTAATTTCTTTTTAAACGCTCTGTCTTTCAGTAAGTTCAACGTTGATTCTCCGTTACTTCTTCCTCTCTAATTGAAAAGACATAGAATATATTTACGGATAAATATGTTATATACTATATGTATTAATATTTCAGAGTAGCCATACTAAATCACGTCACTCACAAGTAACAAGATCCCATCAAATAGTTTCAACACTCAATTCAGCTAAATTTAATAAGTTAATTGGAGCAACAGATCATCCAGATAGGGAGCACGATATCCCTCATACTAATATAATTCATATTTTAGTCCTATCGTGGAGCTAATAATTCAGGAAAACTGAATGTTTCAATTAACATGACCCGCTAACCGATTATTTGCACGTTAGTATAACTTCTAGGGGGGAGGGGTAAATTGAATGTAATCTCTTAACTGTTGCTGAATGATTAAAGTTT
Source organism: Halyomorpha halys (assembly GCF_000696795.3). Classification (NCBI taxonomy): domain Eukaryota; kingdom Metazoa; phylum Arthropoda; class Insecta; order Hemiptera; family Pentatomidae; genus Halyomorpha; species Halyomorpha halys. The sequence goes on from NW_027110335.1 coordinate 626,349, forward strand.
TTCATGCTATTTCCTGTTGATTCAATAAATGTATTAAAGTTTCACCTCAATCACGCATGTTTTTCTTTTTGTTTTTTTTACAACAGAGTTGCGTGTGGTTTGATTTGTCTCTGTGAACAAATATTCTTGTTTATTTATCTATTTGTATTTTATGAAAGCTACAGCGTTTTTTTTATTTACACTTGTAATATTTTACATCAATTGCATCAACACATTGTTATAGTACAAGAGCCCAAGAGGAGAAAAAAGGCAGTTATCTCACCCCAATTTTTGATTACTTTAATGAAAACTATGTATAATTAATAGTCAAAACTAATTTTTCATTCTTAGCTCTATATCTTAAAAGTAGGAACACAAGAAAAACTAAGAGGACGTAATTTAAAGAAGAGTAATTTTCCTAAAGTATGAGCCCTAAAAGAGTTATTTACGTTAAATAGTTTTCGAGATATAGCTTTTTAAAAAGCAACATTTCATAAAAATTTAAAAATTTGACGTACAGATGTCTATTAGCACTCAAATTAAAGCTAGTTTAATGAGCTATAAAGTAGTTTATGATGTTTATCTTCGTAGGAGTAATATTTTACATGAACTTTGCTAAAATATATTTATTTATAGTTGCCAAATTTATATTCATATGTGGATATCATAAAAACTACTACCCCTACGAAGATAAGTGTCATAAACTACTTTATAGTAAGTTAAATTTCCTCTATTTTGAGTGTTGGCAGACATATCTTAGGGATCTAGAGATTTTTCAAAAAACCAACATTTTATATGAACAACTAGAAATTAACATTTTGTTAAATATCTTAAAAACTACTACTCCTACAAAGATAAACAAAATTAACTATTCTGTAGTAAATTTAACTTACTTCAATTTGAGCGCTGGGAGACATCGGTACGTCCAATGGTTTCTGAAATAAAGTTTTGCATAAATCAAATTTATTGTCCGAACAACTATAAACCAATTTATTTTAGCTAATATCAAGAAAACTACTATTCCTACAAAGGTAAAGGTCATAAAACTCTTTATAGTCCATTAAACTAGCTTTAATTTGAGTGATAATAGATATCTGTACGTCACATAGTTTCTAATAAAATAAATTAACTAACTACTAAACTTTAAGTAGATTTTTAAGAAATTTTGCTTTTTAAAAAGCTATATCTCGGGAACTATTAACTAAATAGCTCTTTTAGGAATAATATTTCAGCACATTTACTCGTCTTTAAATAATGTTCTCTTAGATTTTCTAGTGTTGTTGGTAGTTTTTAAGATATAGAGCTCATGGAGACAATAGAAGATTTAATAAAAAAAATGATCATGAAGTTCCACTCCCAGTTACCAGTAGCTTGGGCAATAACCTACAACTTGGGAAACCCAGCTATAATCCAAAGACTGAAGCTGAAGGCTGCTGCAGTATATCCTATTAATTAATATAATTAATTAAAAAATTAATACAAAAATGAGAATAAAACAAGATGATAAATGCAGAATATAATAAAAATAAGGATCCAATAATATCTATCACTAAGTACACACATACATTGCTAATTCTAATTGTAATATAATAAATATATTATGTGTAGTACAGAAAAAATAGACAGATATGGTCATTAGGTGAATCAATTATTGGGAATCATGGAAGTAATGAAGTACCCAGTTAAATATTTATTTTTTATTTTTTTTTGTAGTTGATTTTTTTTATCTTTCATGTTTTTGATTTGCACCTGTAAATGTATTTTACAAAGAGCAAATGAGATGTTCTATCCAGGCATGGCAAGAGGGAGATAGCACCCAGTGGTGCGTCCTCCTGACGCTAAGTAAATTATTTTATTACACTAGCAGGTCCCGCATCCAACACCTCTTCAGCCTACGCCAAGTTACGTCAGGGATGTCAGGTGTTGTCATCTATCGTATAAATTGATTGAAATGTCCATGTAACGTGTTGTGAAACCGTTTGTAAGTCATATGAACGTGGTCCGTTACGACGGATTGCATAGGTCTGTGTGAATGGTCTCGTTTGAAACGTAGCCAGCATTAAAAATTGTGATTGAAAAGTATTTTTCGAAGTACCTTAGCAGTAATGAGGTCGCAACCAGGAACCTTCTTTTTAGGTATTTTTATAATTTATATATAGTCTTTATACTTCAGTTGGAGTAAAGCATTTAGGTGGAAGAGACATTGGAAGAGGAGAGACTAAAACTTTCTGCACATTAGCTTCGTGTTGTGAAAGATTGAATATTTCGGGTTTATCCTGGTCCGAAAAGTAAAAGCCCAGGAACCATATTTTTTTCTCAACGGGACTGATACCTCATATACTGATACTGATACCTTGGGTGTTGTAAGAGTTCTTGTATTTATTTGTATTTGTTGGTGTTGTATTTATTAGTTCTTCTGGTGAGATATTAAACAGATTTGGTACTATATAGCAGGATAGCAGATAAAACGGCATTGGTGCAACTTGTAAACAAAAATAAACTAAGTTTTAATATTGAAAATACAATTGTTTTACATAAGGAAAAAAATTCATTCATAAGCTATTTACAAACCGGAAAATATTAATAATACTGTCAATTTCAAACGTAATACAAGAATTGAACTAGCATTGTGCTGAAATTTTAAGCAACATTAATTTGTGGTCAAAATGTTTATATATATATAGTAAACAATAGTTAATTTGATAGGTTTTCTTAATACTGAAATGAATAAGTAAATAATAACTAAAATAAAATTGAAAATATAATGCTAATATGCCAAACCTGATATGTGAGGTTTCAGCATCTATTTCAGGGATAATTTGCATATATTTTTTCAAGGACGATTCATCCACTCGAGGGCAGTGTAAAACATGATTACATGAAATTATACGATTCTTGAAAATGGCTTCCGTACGTTTTTAATGTCTGTTCTTGTTAAAAGTTGAAGAAGACGGTAAAAAAATAGTAATTGACTTCTAATATCTGCTTCATCATGCCAGGGTTTTTGTTCCACTTAAATAGGAAGGAGTAATTGCACACTTCTTCATAGGCGATCCTAGCAATAAGCTAGTTTATGATTTCTTATAAGTACCCATCCAGTTTATAGCCTCAAGTTTCTTCATCAGGTTACTTGGCCCCCTTAATTGCTTCAGGTTTAATTTTATTAATTAATTTCAACGAAGCTAGTATATCATTGCCGGTATACATTTTTTTTTTCTTTAGAAGCTGTGTTGGCTATTCTGTAGTTTACTCCTTAGACTGATATTATATGGGATTGGAAAGTTGTCCGGAAGCCCTTTCAGAAAAAAACAAAAATTATTTCACTCAAAGTCTCATTTATTTCAAACATTTATTTTCTTGAAGAAGAAATAAACGATGATACGCATTCCTCTATACATTCAACGTAGTAAAAAATGGTGGACAATGCTTAAGTACATAATGCAATCTTCTAACTCAAATGGATAAAGAATATTAATGTTGTATTTATTCAATAATGCCATATATGTTAACTAAAAAAGTTAATAAATAATAATAAACAAAATAAAATAAAAAAAGATAAATATAAAATAAAATGGGCAATGATAATGATAAAATAATATCTGCACATCTCAAATAAACATAAGCAGATAAGTAAGTTTACTTATAAAGAGTGTAAAATAAGTAATCAGCTAATGTAAAAAAATAAAATAAATAATACAATTAAGTAATCAAAATATTTCATCTCTAACACAATTATACTAATAAAAGTATTTGACACAAAGTTTCATCTTTTTATATCAATATGTTAGCTTTAAGCCGAGCAAAAAAAAAAGTTTCTGCACCATAAATCCACTGGAATAAAATGATAGTCACCCATTGGTTTTTTACTTACAGAAAAGGCACGTTGACATTTTTTTCAAATGAGGAAAAATCTATATTTTGTAAATTTATTTCGTCACATATCTTGACTATAAGCCCCCTGACAGAAAATAAATTCATTTTATATTGATTTCTCATTATTTGAGGGGGGGGAGAGGGAAAATAGATTTTTTTAAAACAGGAACTTGAGAACTTTTACATATACTATTACTATTACAGTGAGGGTCGGAAATCCCTTCCTCACCTCGATCCTGTTGGATCTTTTGTGAGTTACCCCTCTTTTCACTAGATATCACATATGAATACTATGCTTCTTACGAAGCTCATTAATTCTTTTGGGTCTGTTCTAGTAATGTCTTCAGGTCCCATTCTATCCTGTTCCAAATACTGCAGTCTTCGGAAGGCCATGGTTTCACACTCACACAGAATATGCTGTGCCTTTTCTTCGTCTTCAATACATAGACGACTGGTGGAATCCTCCAACCGCTTCATCTACTTAAAATTGTATTTTAAGGGGCAGTGGCCCGTGAAAAGTCCTGTCAATTCATTCCTAGTAAGCTTAAGGTATGATTTTGCCTTTTCCTTTGATATTTCAATAAACAACATGGATAGCTTCATGCCTGGTTTCAATGCCCGATATGTTTCCTTCTCTTTATGTTCCCAGTAGTTGACCACTTTCCTGATTGCACTTCCAGATATGTTGCAATATGGCTCAGGACCAATTAGAATCGTTTTTGTTCCTTTCCTTGCTAGGGAATCTGCCATCTCCTTTCCTTCTATTCCTCATGTCCTGGAGTCCACACCAAGGTCAGTTTATTGCCTCTGGCTAATTACTTTAGTCTTTCCAGCAAATTCAAGACTACCCCTAATGTTATATTATAGAACATTATTGTCTATAAAGCAACCCGGCTGTCTGATACTATATAAATGTTATTTTCTTTTGGATTGTTTCTAATAATTTCCGTGGGCGCTATATTTCTATTGCGTGTATTTCAGTTTCGAAGTCAAATGGGTATATTCTCATTGCTAGGGTTCATTTAAAATGTGTTCCTAAAACCCCAGCTCCTGTTTTTCCTTCTTTAACTGATCCATCTGTTTACTAGGCCAATGCGCCCTTCTCAAATTTAGGGCCTCCTTTCCTCCATATATCTTTGTCTGGAATACATACGTTGAAGCTTTTTTCAAAATCTAGCTATACACATGTATATTATTATTTTTGCAGGAATTTCCACGATATTTGACAGAAGAAATAGGTTTTTCAGAAACTATTGAATTTAAAGACCTTCATTAGTGTTAACATTTTAGCTAATTCACAGTTGATAGCTTTAAGAATAATGAGCACTGAATTAAAAATAAACCAACATTTTAGGTTTTAAAAAAAATAAAATTTTCGCTTATTTTAAGACTGGTATATCTCTGGGATGTTACAACATTATCTTTTTCTCTATAGACTAACAAAGAGTGTTACTTTTTAGTATCGATTTTTATAATTTTCAATATACAATCAAGTGGTCTTTAATATCACCTGGGTTATATCCTTATTGAAATATTTTAGTTGGACCTGAATACCAAATTTTCAAAACATCTTCTGGAGTACCTTTAGTTTTGTTTATTATAAATAAATAACTATTTCACATTGTTAACAGTAATAAAATACATAAATATGAACTATGAAAGATTTTATAATTGACTTTAGGCGATAACTGGAGTAATAGACACACCAATAAAGAGACTGGAAAATCGGGGACTGCCGATCTCTTCCGATTCCAGTTGTACATATGTACATGGCTTCGTCATATTTTGTTATGATGTAGTATACTTGGCAGAGACAAAGTTTAAATTCGTTATTCACACCTCGAGAAAACCTGAAATAGGAATTTTTATTGAAACAAAAAAGAAATGAAAATATATTTGAAGTTTTCACCCTCCAGGGTGGCAAGTGAAAGTTGTGTATGCACTACAAAAGATTTATTTGTATTTGTTTCCTGAACTAATTCTGCTTCAGTCGCTGACCCTGATATCTTGTCATATTACCTAAGATGCACAACAAAAAAAAAAAAAAAGAAAAAAATTATATATTCATAATTTTGCCTTGAGCCGTTACTAAGCGGTAAAAAACGGATGCCCTTATTGAGATGTAAGGAATATAGCTGACGTAAGGCTTTCCTGAAGGACGGCTGATAAAAGGAGGAGCAGTAAGGAAGGTTGACAAACACTTCCGCCAACGGAATACAATCTGGGTCTTGTAGGAGCCCTTTGATCTCGGCCCTTTGTGTACGGGACAACACCCTCTCCCCTACCCCCTCGTAGAGAATATACCCGCATCCTACCTCAGCCTGTTCTCTTCCCCGTCTTGGAGGATGTAGGCTTAATTCTTTGCAGAGTTGATAAATAAGAGGAATGTTATCACAGAAATGGAGAAAACTGAGAAGTTCCTCATTCAAATTTGGTACAAGTTCCTCTTAGGTGTTGAAAATAACCAGTACCTTAGATGAAAAGATAAAAATTCATTAATTTTCTTATCTTGGGGTATAATTTAAAATGTAAACTCTTGTAAATAGTCTTTAAAGACTATTTTGAATAGTAATAAAAATCAATGCTCCTGGAGTTTCCTCAAGCGTTTCAATATGCTAGAAAAGTTTCGCATTAAATATCTCTCCTTCTTCTTAATAGAATATATTCAAAGTTATTATGTTAGTTAAGATAACTTAATATATTAATAACATGTTGATAAAAAAAATATATATATAATTAAATCTGTACCGCTACTAAATTAAACCCATGAACAGCTTTAAATGAAGGAAGGAAGAAAAGTGTTTTGTGAAAGTTTAAATCTAAGAAAACATTTTTTAGAAAAGGTTATATGGGACAAAGGCAATTAGCCTGCATTTTTAAGATTTGAAAAAGGAAATGACATCAATATGAAGGTATCCTTCAGAATGGCCTGAGGGTCGAAACGTTTGAAAAATTAATAAAGAATAAAGGTTGAGAGAAAAAAAGGATCAAATTTGTTTTTAATTAAGAATAAACTAAACCACTCTCAAACAAGAATATATAAAATAATTAATTAATGAAATAAAAATATAAAGTTATATAATGCAGAGAAACAACAAAATATGAATATTTTAATTTATTAATAATAATTTAAAAATTAAAGTTATGGAAAAAACAAAGAGAAAGAAAATATAAGACAATTTAACATACTTTTGTTATTCTCCGACCGCACTCCCAACCATTGGTTTATTTAATAATATAACATATATATATTATTCACGGTCTTCTCATCATTATAGTAAAATGAATATGAAGTAAATTAATTCTTCGTGTTTTGCTGACCAGGGTCATTGATAAGAGATGATGCAAGTAAACTTTCTTCTGGACAAAATATAGCTGAAAATCCTAATTATCATAACAAAACTAAAACAACATTATATTATATATTTTAAAAACATCAGAGTGTATTATAAGTATTTTTTAACGATTATCAATTCTGTCACTACAGCTATATCTCTTTGTTTTCCCAGAGTGGAGGTTTTATAGTGAAACCGAAGTGAAAATGAAAGGGAAATTGAAGGGCGGTTTCGGAGATTGCCGCTACCGGCTGAGGAAATAAAAGCACTTAAAGTTTCCGAGTTTTCCCCGTTGGCCATGCTGGCGATTGATCAGAATATCAGCCAGTGTTGTCTCTCTCACTTCAACTAGCTTGTTTATAATCTTTCGCGATTGTTTTTTACTATCAGCATCTCATTTAAGATGCTGATCTATCTGGTAAATGGAAAAGGAATATTGGAATTGAGAAAACTAAATTGAATCAGATGCTAAAATTGAAAAACGGTAAATAAGTTTTATACATCGTTTATCGATATTTTATAATAAAGGGAGAATGGCGTATAATGAAAGGGACAAACCGACACTATTCACCAAGGGCCCCAATTATATTGACTAAGTAAAATTTAGCAATTTAATTTGTTCAGCAGAGATAATACATCATATTTTTTTTAACCAGTAGAAATCACTATTTTTTTTAATGCTTTAGGTTGAACAGCTGGGCTTAGTCCTTTCAATTAAAGTTTGTAATAAACCATTTTCTTTTAATTGTAAATTAAAAAAAATTGTAAAACATTAGTCTAAAGTAATTCTGTTTTATTTTGTTATATAATTTCAATTTGATAAATTAGAAGTTTATATTAATTTTATGTAAAAAAGGTTCGAACTTTCATAAGTTTTCTGTCACAGTTTTACTTTTTGAATGAGTATTATTATTAGTCTTTTGTTCTGATTACTAGTAAGGAGAAAGGATTGAGTTTTACCAGTGCAAACCTTCATCTCTTGAATTTCTCAGTAACATACTAATAGTCGCTGTATTCTAGTGGACTTGTTTGTGGAGTGCTTGTTTCACTATGTTGAAGTATTGAGCTGCAATACTGTCACAGTCTATGTTTTTTTTCGCTTTTTAATTACTCTTTTTATCATTAATAATAATTCATCAATTAGGAATTGGTTTGTGATTAAATTTGGTTTATTTTAATTTATAGAAATAATTATTTTTTGCCCCATAATAATTAAATTATAGAAATAATTATTTTTTGCCCCATAATAATTAAATTATAGAAATAATTATTTTTTCCCTAATTTTATTTATTATTTCTCTTATTCACGACCATTTAATAGAACCTTGGTATAGCGACTGAGCAATATGATATATTTGCAAATATATTCCTTACCGTTGCTTGTTAGTGTTTTTGGTAATGTTTAAGATTGCTAAAATTCGAGAATGTAGCAACAAGATCGATTTAGGATTTTCTTTGACTGGAGTAAATTTTGTTCACGAGCATTGCTGTGTTTATTATGTTTTATTTTTCATGTTTAGTTTTAATTATTTAATTATTATAACCTCCAGAGAAATCAATTATATTTTTAACTTTAATTTACCTGTATCTGAAATATACTGTATGTATAGGGAATTATTGAGATCGAAATAAATTTTTAATATCAGTTTTGAATGGTTTGATAAAAAAAAAATCTATATTAAACACCAGTGGACCATTATAACTTTCTTATTTATTTTTATTACTTCTAAAATCGTATTGCAGGGAAAAAAATTAAGAAAAACTAGCAAATAATATTAACTTAATACCATTTTCTTAGCATAATACAGGCTTAGAATGGCCATTCCATTTTATTTTCAATGTTGGATCTATAAATAGTATATTGTTTACTATTCTTCGTGTTACTAATTTTGACTCTTCGCCGAAGATATTGATTTATATCTGACGATAAATAAAAAAACCTAATTGTTTGAATTTTTCATGATTCGTGTCTGTTCAGCTCATTTCTTTATTACCCAACACTATTTCGTTTCTTTGTCTGAGATTGAATTTGTGTGGCTGTATGATTTTATTTATCTGTTGAGGTAAGTATAGTTACTTACTCTTTTTATATAAATGGTATTATTTTATTTTTTCATGAGTTTAACCGTTAAATAGAACTGGAAAATCTAAGAGGAGTTTTAAGAAATTTAAATAAGTAAAAAAAAATTGAGTAGTAAACTTGAGTATTAATCTAGATGAGATAACAATGACTTATTCATTTCAAAAAAAAAATCCTGAATTGAATTTCTCATCTCTGTAATTAGGAGAAAAAATTTAATTATTTTAAAAAAATGCGTATGAACCAATATGTTCTACAAATTTCATATATTATTATCATACATTATTTGTATGAGAAAATTCAAATCAGTCAATAAATTTTAGTAAAAAAAAACATTAAATACCGAGAAATAAGTCCATTTTTAAACGTTTAACACTCATATTTTTTTTTGTTTGAGGGCTTAAAAAATGATTTTTAAAAGTGCCTATCTACACCGAGGCACCTATCTGAGCCTAAAAATGTTGTAGCTTATTCCGATAAATATGAAAAAAAAACTTTTGTATTGTAAGGATATTATTTATTGTTGTTAGAAAATATTTATTATATACATATATGAGATTCAAATAATTATTTATTTAGTAAAGACTGTGATATATAATTAGAGGTACCAGTTGCTCTGTTAAAGATACTTAATTAATTAGCTATGCTGTCAATTCTTCAGACTAAAAAAATACTCACTTAGCGCCTTGAAACTTCCCGCTTTACCAGACAAATGCCCGCCACTTTTTCCGCTCTTGGAGAATCGTTATAACTTTAACTGTATGATGGATTCTGTCTCATTAACTGTGGCGTAATAGTTGATAGTACAAGGAATGCTTTGACAGTGAGCTATTGTACACTTCCTAATATTTTTATTTAGTATAAAAGCGTTAGCCACCACAATGATGTAAAAATGTGATAGTTTCAGTCATGGCAGCATTTACTGTCACGATAGTTTTATTGTCGTAGATGAAATGTCGCAATCGGTTCGGCGTGATTGTTATTAGTACAAGTAATGATAGTAGACTAACATGATCATTAACTGCCAAGTTTAACTTTCATATGCATATGCCTTGACAGTGAACTTTCGCAATATATCAACCTTACCAAATGCGATGATGATAAGTGGGAAAACATTGTTCTTATATATTTGCTTAGTAACTTAAAATTGTATCAGGTCCAGGCCCCAGAAATAAATTAATCCAATTTTGGCCACAACAACAAATTGCCTTAGAACTTAAAATTTTATCAGAATCGTAGCGAGATTCGACATGTTTCCCCTTGTCACCTCCCACGTGACCTAATACCGCAGTGGCAAAGTACTATTGCCATGTGAAAGGTGACTTACGACCGATAAGGGTTAAATTTATCACAATTACAAGCCCTGTAATTAATGTCTAAAAATCGATTTATTTAGCGGTTAATTTACGATTTTCAAAAAATTGTTTGAAACTCATTTTTTGTTTTTTTTAATTTTTCGTTCTCATGGAACCAAATTTTTCCACATCCGAAACATCAAGTAAAACACTATTGTGCATTTTTATTAGTTTTCATTCCCATGTTGCTACTCAAAAACATATAATATCTGTTTCTATTATTATTATCCTATTTATCGTGTAATTTCATTTTAATTTTAATTTAGAGATTTCATTCATAATTAATTCTAAAAAATAAATTATTAGCTTAGTGTGAGTGTCTCACTTTTTTTTTAAAAAACTTATATTGGTTTATATATAATATAATTAGTTTTGTGCCTTTTAGGTATAAATTTTATACTATTAATATTGTATTTTAGGACTATAAAATTGATTGTAGATCGTTAGTACTGGCTTCTACTAGCCTTTCTCCCCAGGTAATTGTCCAGGATGATGAAGGTAGCCTGGAACAATAAAAAGGGAATGAATGGGCCCTGGTAGTTGATTGCGTAGCAAAGGGCTGCCAGATAAGTAACTGATATGGTAATTTATAACCCTGGAACTATTTGACTATATTAACCCGTTGGAGGAGAGGAGTGGGGAAGAAGATGGATGGGCGGAATTAATCTCTCACCAGGGAGAGCTTTTTCATAAAGGTCTGTCTTAATTCTTCTTGTTCGAACCGCTTGTTCGATTTCGGGTTTATTGCTTTAGATTGCAATGGATAGCATTGGAATTAAAAATAAAATTGTAGTAATAACAAGGTCTGAATTTTTAGGTTTCATGTTTCAATGTTTCAAATTAATGTACTTACATGCATTTATTCTGATAAATAAATGCATGCAAGTACATTATTCTTAGACTAGGGGATCTTATGATTAAGATCTAAAGAATCAAATTTAATCGATTTTTGTCATATATAACTTAAACATTTTTTTTTCTATTTTTTTTTTTTTAAGGCTTTATTTATAAGTTTATTTCTGACGTGATAGACGTATTTCCCTTACCATAGTAAGCAGTCATCAAATTCTACTCCTAACTGTATATTGTTTTTTGTTTAAGTAATCATGAATCGAGGTGAAATAACTTTTTTACAAAATACATAATAACTTTCGGGACTAATAGTTTTGGTATTCATCGATAATCTCAATTGAAATTCATCGCTGAACTGGACAGGTCTAACGCAAAGCCAAGCAAAGGTAACTTTTATTTTACAGTTTATTTCCAAACAATAAAGGACTGTTTGACAAAGAAGGAAAAGAGTACATCCCCTAGTCCCAATGGCAGACAGAACTTCTTTGTATTGGAAGTTTCCTGGTCTGACAAACTATAAACAAACAAAACTTTCCTTATCAACCAGTGAAAGGAGACTAAACGGACCATCGACTTGTGTCACGCTTCTTTTCAGCGCATTTTGTCAACGGATTTATGCTCTGAATGCAGTAAGTGATTTTATGTTCTATTTAAACACCACCTTGATTTCATAAGTACAGTATGGTATATTAAAATGTTTATATCTGCCAAAGATATTATGTTTAAATTTATCATCCTGTGAAGTGATTTCTTATATTTATCCAGCAGATATTTTTATTTATTATTATTTTTTTTAATAATTAAAACTACACTTTCGTTGAAAGTCTCCTCATACTTCATTTATCTGAAAAACTTGAAAAACAGAATACGGATAGTTTTATCCCTCCATAATAAACTGTGTATAGTTTATTTATATTTGTATGGACATTGTGACGTTTATATGGATAAATAAGGAATGGAGTTTAGGTGAAGAAATGCTTTATATAAAAAAAATTAAACAAATTAAAAATGTAACTTACTATTACATTGTAATATTTCCATAAAGTTTTTTTTTTCATTTCATGTTCATTTGGTGAAAAAAAATATGTGTAAATTTAAAGTAATAATAAACAGTGTTTAATTTAATAACACAGAGATCTAATTTTATTTAAAGGATAAAACTTGACTCGAAGAAGCTATATGATTATATATATTTACTGTCACTGTGTATACATTTTTTTTTTTAATTTTGCAATATTTATACGCTATGCTCCACCTTGTAAGAATATGAGAAAGGGTTGAAGTATGCTAATGTATTAATTCGTAGAATAAGTTGGCTAGGAGAGGGTGGGCGAAGTTGATCCTCGGCAAAGTTAATACCGCGGGACAGGTGGCGCTCCTCTGGAGGAATACTGATTATCCCAGCTGGGGGGAGAGGGATAGGGGGGCCGAAGGGGGGACATGTTAGGACAGCCCCTCCAAACTATAATGAGTTTTATGATTCAATTCCCAAAGCCCGATCTCTTTAACCCGCTTTATCTAACCTCTCGGATTATCTTATCGATTTTCGAATATATCATCTCCGTCCATGGCTATTCCATTCAGCTCAAACATACCGTGACGAGAAAAAAAAATCATATCAGAAGAAAATATAGTCTTATCATTTGGTTGTTTCTCGACTCAAATCTCATTTAGAATCCAACGCTGTTGTATGATTCAAACAATGGAACTGTAATATACAATCATTTTTTACTTTTACTTTCATGGACTTATTATTTCATCAAATAGAGCTCGACGAGACCGACCTACGGTAGGGAACTCTAAAAAAATATAAATTAGGTATAGCCCACTAATAAATTATTAATTCTGAATTGGAAGAATATTGAATAAACATATCTGGAGTTCTTATTCATCAGTGATGACTTCAGTTTCGTATCTTGAGCATGACGTCACTATTCCGATCTTCAATGAGGGAAAAATGGATAATATATATAGATTGTAGTGATATTTTTCAATAAAATATTAACTGTTGCTATGAAGTGAAAATAGACATTATTTAAAACGAGAAAAAAAAAAAGAAGAAAGAAACGTATTGTTAATAATAAAAACATTTTTAACCTATTTCAATATGCGATTATAAAAAAATAAGGTAGTTTCATAAATACTGTGTATAAATAGGAATTAAAAGGTTGATGGTTTGTACTCTTATTTTGGTTTAGTAATTATAATTAAAATTAATATATAAATGAGTTTTGCTTTTTGAAATTGTCATATATTTATTTCCATTTAAATGCATAACATGGAGCCATTTGTAACAGATAAGCGACTGTCTCGTGGCTGCAGTCAAGTGTACCGGCTAGAATAACGGCCTGGAAGGGTCAAGTTTTATTTCCGTGACGGTCCCACGAAATGAAAACCTGACTCCCACCGTGGATATAAAAGTTTGATCAGGAGTGATAAAATTATATATATTTTTTCACTTTTTTTTTTCTTAGTTATAAATATTTTATTTTAGCAATATTAGCTGAATAATATAGGCCCAAATTATTTTTATAAGATCTTGGCAGTAACCACCGAATGGAATCCCAAATTATTATTCGTATATTTAACCCAAAATCAGAGACTTAGATCTGGATACCTGTCTCCTAAAAATGATTTATCTGTTTAATGGTGTTAAATGCATATATATTTTTTGGAACTGTGAGAAATGTAAATACCTTCTCCTGCTTAGCTGCATCGTTCATTATTAATTCATATAGATGAAAATAGTGTACATTATTTAAAACTACCGTCCATTTACTGTACTAGCTAAATCTATTTCTATAGGAATCTCCTCCAAAAGAAATAAATATAATGAAAATATTTTTAAAAAAAATATAATTATTCAATGAGCTAGAAATATCTAAGTAGATTAATATGGACTTCATCGGATTATAATTTTCCTTCTTAAACTTATCTGTTCCAGCTTTCTTTTCATTTGCTTTTTCTAAAAAAAAAAAACAAAAAAAAAAAACACACTGAATATTTTAGTGCATAAGGTTCTGTAAGGTCCGGTATAAAAATGTGGAAGAAATGACCTTGGTGTAGATTGGGCCGGTAGCTGGGGGCATTCCATCGATCATTGATGGTGGTCTAAGACAAATGTGGATGAAGATGAGGATGAGGATGGGACCTATATATCTCACCCAACCCTGGGCTGTCTATCACCGCTGCCCATGCATACCATTCCACTCCGCAGCCCACCAAGACGGATACCTCACATTTTCTTTTCTAGATCCTTTTTCCTTCATAATAATGCACATTATTTAAAGCTTTTGTTTAATGTTTATTAATGATAAAAATCCCTTTTTAAAATATTTTTTTCTTTATTTATAAATAAAATTAAAATAAAGTCGACTTTTAAGGATTAAATAATTATTTGCCACATACGGATTCGATCCAGCGGCTTTTGATTTTGTAGCAGAGTGTCTTACCAATGAGCCACCCGCTCCCATAAAAGTTATAAAAAATTAAATAAATAATAAAAAAATCATTACTATATTTCAACCTCTTCCTCAAAAACACATCATCATTTTGTTTTTGACTTGCTTGCTGTAAATTTATTTTATTTTATTAATAATTTTTTAAAAATTTATTTGTTGATATTTACAACTGTATAAAAAAAATACAACAAGTAAATTTGATCATGATGACATAATGATATGATACACGATGTAGAGAAACTACCCAGTAGTAGAACTCTAAAAACAGATTATAATATAAGGTCACGAGGCCATCTTTTTTTCAGGCACCTCCGAGGATTGCCAGGAATGGAAGAGGAAGCAAGGTTAGAAACTAGTGGGTGGTTAGGGAGTTTATTATGGAAGGAATAATATCGGGTTCGGGCTAGATCGGTTAAATAAGGAACATTTAGGTCTTTATGGATGTTTTTATTAGTAACAAAATAAGGAGCATTGAGGATTTTACGAAGGATTTTGGATTGTAAACATTGGATACGAGAGGAATTCGAAGGTTTAGTGGAGCCCCAAAGCTCAACTCCGTATGTCCAGATGGACCTTATTATTGTCATGTAGATCAGTCTTTTGTAATGAATTGGAATTTTAGACCGATTGTCTAGTAAGTGCTGTAATAGTCGGAATCTGCGTGCAGTTTCCTGTCTTTTCAGTCTTGTGTGAGGATTCCAGGTTAGTCGTTTGTCAAGATGAAGTCCAAGATAACGAATCTGTTCTACAGGGGTAAGAGCCACATTATTGTAGGGCAGTCGGCAGGTTTACGACGAAGAGTAAATGTGATTTGTTGGGATTTATTTTTATCCTCCAATTTCGACACCATTCTTCGAGGATTGTGATATGGGACTGGAGAGTTTGGGATGCAATCAAAGGGTTATTACTAACTGTGAGCACAGATGTGTCATCAGCATACGTGGTAAGGATAGTGTTAGGAGTTGTTGGGATGTCAGCTGTATAGACGGTGTAGAGGATTGGACCGAGAATACTACCTTGAGGAACACCAGCGGATTGAAAATAGAGGGATGAATAGGAACCATTGCGGTTTACTTGGAATAATCTATTAGTAAGAAAGGAATGGATGATGAGAAAATATGTAGGAGGTAAGAATTTACGAAGTTTGTAAAGCAGTTCCGGGTGCCAGACTCGATCAAAAGCCTTCTCTATATCGAAAAAGACTCCCGCGCAGTACATTCCGCGCTCCATAGAAGACGAGACAACGTCCACTACACGATGAAATTGCTGGATAGTGGAGTGGGATGTTCGGAATCCAAACTGGTGATCTGGGATTATATGATTGGAATCTAGGATGGGGTATAGGGGTTTCAAAATAAGTTTTTCGAGGATTTTTCCCATGATCGATAATAGAAAGATGCGGCTTTTGGGATTTGGGGATCATTTTGATTATAGATAGTTTCCATTATTAATAATTAAAAATATTTTTTCAAAAATTTATTTTAATTAAATTAATTGCCTTGTTATGTATTGGATTGTTGGACATAAGTCATATCATTACTGCTAGAATATAATTATTCATTAATTAATTAATAATTTTGATTAGACTCTTTTTTAATGATTTAATTAAATATTAGTATATGAACAAAATTCTGTTCAACATTTTTTTAGATCTGACTTAAAGTAGATGAGGTTTATTGTATTTTTTATATAAATCTTTTTTTATTTATTTTTTACTTTCCTGAATTTTATTTAAATTTTTAATATAACTGAAACCGAACCAATATCAAAAAAACAGTATCAGAATAGATCAGAAAATAGCAAGATTTAAGCCAAGAACTTAGACAACTTTATAGATTTGAATTTTTAAGGTATATACAATATTTAAGGTATATATATTGTAATATTTTGCAACGGCCTTATCCCAGACGATACTATCCACTCAGTCGAGAATTTGAAGCTTCAAATTCGAAAAACGGGGTATCTTGCTCTTCTTCGGAGTCTTCAAAAGATATATTCTTGCCCTAATCCATTACGAAATGAGGATAACAAATATATACCTAAAGTAAATAATTACATAAAAAAAAATGCAAACGTAAATAAATTATTCTAAAAAATAAACTATATACAAAATAATATAAAAATATTAAATAAAACATTTCTGAAATTAATTCCTTGGAGAACAAAAAAAAATGCATTGTATTTGGATTCGAACTAGTGACCTAATGCAGATAGTACTGTAGAACACAGCCTACCTTGAAATCTGGTATAGACTACAATACCCCCCCCCCCTAGAGGGAATTACCGACAACTATCACAAGCGCTATCACAAGTACACGGATGTTAATCATTACTCGCTTTTTGAATTAATAGTCACACTCCTCCACTATTTCAAAATATAAAAATGTTCAACTGTTTATAAACTCACGTTTTTCAAAGTTTGAGAGCAGGATTTGAACTGTTTCCAATATGACAAATTAACACAATAGTGAATTGGACTTGCGGCCATGACACATGAGTGTTTTTAAAAATAAAATAAAAGTTGAGCCTAACTCTTAACTTCGGGTAGGTGAATATTTATGGGAATAGACAAGAAAGTTTCACATGCTAAAAGAATAATTAAGGATTTTGATGTTTTCTTGTGTGTTTACACATAAACCGTGTTTTGGATTTTTTTACGCAATTCGCTATTAGGCCTTCGCGCAAGATCGACACTCCCTATCACAATAATTCCAGTTTTAATCTGATCACTCAACTCGGTCCCCAGTATATTATAGCTGATATCCAACTCTAAGGTCACAATGCAAAGATAATCTGGTAGCCATATAAGAGCGGGGAGTGGCATTGACAATACTGCAAGCCCTAAAGGGAGGACATTGGGTGAAACGACGGGTTAGTAGGGCAATACGTAGAAGAGGGAGTAAACGACACGCTATGTAGATTATCGGGGTGGAAGTTGAGGAGCTAGTTTTATTGGAGGCCATCAAGAAGTTAGCCAGGGCGGCGTTATCTTGTCACAGAGGACGGGAGCTTTTATTGCTTCACTTAGCCCAAGGGGGTAAGGGAGTGGGGGGAACACCTAAAGATAAGCCTTTAGCTCCCAACTGTGGCAGCAATATTAACGGATAATTGTCTTGGTGGGGGAATATTATGTACAACTACCTCTTTGAATTATTTTTCAAATTGTTCTTAAAGCACTGAAATATTCCTTAGAAAACGTTTTAGCGACCAATTAGAACTATTTAATAATAAATAACTTCGCTATTCATTATATGGGTATTTCGTCAAACTTAAACAATGGTTTTTCGTACAAAGAGAGTCACGAGAGTTAGGGTTTGACATTATCTCACACACCTGAAGTTTTTACTTCTAATATGACATAAATTTTAAAACACTGAAAAATTTATTCTGGCTCACTTGGATCTGATAGTACCAAAGCCCAAGAGGAGGAAAATATTCAGTTATTCCTCCACATTTTTATATTACTTTAATTGAATCTACATATAACTAATCGTCAAACTTGATAAGTCTTCTAGCTTAATATATAACTATAGTTAGGGATAATACAAAATTACAGCTGTTTCAAAACGTTAAAAAATAGAAAAGTATTTTTTCATTCTGAGCTCTGTCACAAAACAAGAAAACCTAATAAAACATCATTTACAGTAGAGTTAATTGACTAAAATATGGACACTATCAGAGCTGTTTACATTAATTAGATCCCAAGATAATTTATTTTTAAATGTTTTTAATATCGTAACAAATCAGCAATTAGGGAATTTACCGTGAAAAATCTTTATCCCATGAGACGTACATATGTCTATTAGTCCTCAAATTAAAATTATTTTAATGTGGTATAAAGTAGTTTGTGAATCGATAATAAATAAAATAAATTGATCTATAGTTGTTCAGACAAAATTTCAAATGCGTAATCCATATTCATATGCGAATTTCATAAAAACTACTACCTGAACGGAGATAAACGTTATCAACTACTTTATAGTACATTAAACTACATCAAATTTAATTTTCAGCAGACTTCTGTTCGTCTAATGGTTCCTGAGATATGTTTTTTAAAAATCAAATATTTTTTCTGAACAACTATGAATTAACATGTTGTAAATTTTTGGTTTTTGGAACATATCATAGAAACTAGTACTCTTACGAAGTTGAACGTTAAAAACTACACTACAGTACAATTTGAGTGCTGGCAGGCGTCTGTACGCCTCATAGTTCTTGAGATAAACAGTTCCACAATTTTAGGTATTCAAATTTCAGTATAAATTTTATAAAATATTGTTTTTTAAAAACTGTATCACGAGAACTACTGAACTTAAATAGTTCTATAGGGGCTCATATTTTAACGAATTTACTTTTTTTTAAATGATGTTCTATTAGCTTGTTTATGGAGCTTTATATTTTATTATAGATATGGAGCTTCGAAAGAAAAATTAATTTTTTTAACGTTTAGAAAAAAAACTATATTTTATTCCCCCTCACTATACTTGGCAGACTGATAAATTTTACCTGTTAATTATACGTACATTTTATTAAAGTAATAAAAAAATTAGGATGAAATAACTGATTTTTTTTTCCACCGTGCTCTTGTATAATGAGATTGTCTCTTACACTCGAAGTTTTTCTTTTGTAATTAATTAAGAAATCAAATTTCATTAAAATTACTCTACCTTTATTTTATTTTTATTTTCCTCGTTTTATTGTCACTGAAGGAAATGCAATATATGCACTTAAAACATATGTATTACAAGAACAACATACGTATAAATAGGGGTTTAGTGGAGTGGATTGGTCGGGAAGGATAGTATTTTATAATGAGGTGTAGATATTTGACCGTAGATTACTGATTGAAGAAGCTGGTCGGAGGATGCGGTCAGCAAAGAACAACATAAATAAACAAAAAAATATTTATTTATGCCGACGTTTCGACCTGAGTCTTCATCAGGGAGTCAAGAGGAGAAGGGTAGGCTAAAACTGTTTCTCCGCTTCTGTTCTCCTCGATGAAGACCTGAAACTCAGGTCGAAAAGCTGGCATAAATAAAAATGTTTTTGTTTATTTATGTTGTTCTTTGCTGACCGCATCCCCGACCTTCTTCTACTGTAAGATTGTATTTGATTATTTTTGGTGGCTAGATCTCCTATAAAGAGATTGCAACATGTGGTTGTCGGGACTTGAAGCGTTGTTTCCAAAGCAGGATTAAATATTGTAGATAATATGAACGTGGTGATATACATAGCACGTGATGAAAGTGATATGGTATCTGTCGCCGAATCGGGATTTAGCAGGGTTTAGATTGCATTCTATTATATTTAGAGTTAAGATCTCCTATTGAGAGATTGTAACGAGTAGTTGTCGGGGCTTGGCTTTTCATTTGCATCGGTATTTAATTTCTTCAGTTTTTTTTTAAACTATTTTTTGGCCCATACTTTCTAAATGTTTCACTTCCATACGTGATACGAACGGTGGGGAAATATTTTCTCAACCCTAAAGGTTCGTCACTTAACGCTGATTCCACTTTTCTGTGGTGTCCTCCCGGAGAATGGTTTTCCATTTGCTTGAGCTCTCTTCAATCCTCACCTGAAGATTTGTTGACACTTGTAGGACATTCTTACTTTATAAATAAAGAATTATTTTCAACCACGGTAGAACTACTTGAAGTGCGTTTCAATTTTGTATATGCAAATTTCTAAACTGCAAAATATTTATTATGACGGTTTCGAAGGATAATGGATTAATAAATTTTGTAAAATTATAAATATAACCTATTATAGACATAATAGATAATATTAAAAACATGATTTAAAACTTTATAATAATTATTAATTGAGAAAAATTATATTTTCTGCCATTATTTGCCCAATAGATTACATTATGCAATTCCTAGCCAACCAAGTTACATATTGTCCCACTTGTCGATGGTTGAAGAGCAGGACAGAATGACAAATACCCCTAATGTGGCTAAAACAGGAGGACAGGAGGTAACTAGACAACAGTGCTAGTTGAGGGAAAGTCAACAATGTAACTCAATCAATTTGAAAGTTGACGCATTCTATTTTAATTTGGACTGGCTGCCGGTGACGGCTCGTCAATGATTCACACAGCCCCCAAAGCCCACTTCCAGTTGTGTTATGGTGTGTGCTCCAACCAATTATAATTTTGATCCAGCTCTCCACAACTTTGTCGATCAATAATGTGTTTTGCATTTCAAACTTGTCCAATGCTCTATTTTGCAGAATCGCTAATTTCAATGGCCTTGCTGAATTCGATATTCATCAACTTGTTTCACTTTCATCAGCTTGCTAGCCCATTTTTAATTTTTTTTTTTAATGCTTATTACCAGATCGGGCTTATAACCTTAAGTATTTATTATTATAACTTAATAAGACTTGCTTTTAACAATTATTTATGTGGGGCTTAGTCTCTTGCAAAAGAAAATGGCACCTCTAATGATTTACAATGAAATAACTATTCAATAATTTTAATTATTAACAAAACAATAGTTTTGTAATTAAAATAACAAACAAAATCTAGTAAAATTTGTCTTTCTTAAAACCATTTGAAAGAAGGGGGCTTTCAAGCGGCTAAATAAAGCGAAGTTTTCTTTTTCGTAAAATCCTAAATTATTCCTGATTTGTTTTTATTCGCTAAAGATTTTCCTGTTTCCGGAAAAGTTCTTAAAATCAGAAAAATCTGTAAGTTATGCCCAGATATGCCTCCAGTTTTGCCAAAAAAACATGATGTGATGAAGTTCTTTTTCCTCAGAGTTTCAGTATTATCAACTAAAATAATTACTAATGCTTAAAATACACTTAATAAAAAAAAATTATAACAAAAATATAATATGGGTATTACAAATGAGATTTTTTTATAGGCAAGCAATATAATTCAGTTATGATTAAGTGTTTTATCATTTTACAAATTTTACACAAAAAAAAAAAAAAAAAAAAAAAAAAACATTTATTATTATTTCTGATATTTTATAAGATAATTTGTAAATTTCATTATTTTTTAATGAGAAAGTCTTGTAAAATGGTTAGTGCTACCAATCTCGTTCAAAAATCAAAAGATTTATGAAACTGAAATAACATGTTTAAGAGTGTTATATCTCTCAGATGTTTGCAACTTTTTTGATAAAATCTAACTTAACCTTTTACACATTTATCTTAATATCTCAAAAACGCCTTTGACGATTTTGATTAATCTCAGTACATCATTGTAAACCTAAATAATCTTTTACTTAAGCTTTTCCTCATTGAAATAATTCTTAACTCCTTTATTGCCATATTTTAAAAATCTTTCTCTAAAGTACCTTTTATTTTTATATTTGAAATCATTAATCATATTACATTAAATGTAATAAGAAAACGAATAAATACAAAACTATGGAAGAATTTATTAATTGATCAAAGGAAAAAAATAGATAAATGGACTAAATAATCGGATAGATCCGGGGCTAATTTTTGCCGAAAGCAATAATATGTACGAGGATTTTTTAATTATTTTTTTAATAAATTAAAAAATTAAAAATAATTTGATACAAATTTTCCTAGCAAACTAATTTTTTTTTCAAAATTGTGGCCTTTTCTGGCCCTTGATTTCTTTTTCTGAAATCACTAAAATTAGGATTAATTTAACACAACTTCACCAATCCACTCAAAACTTATGAACGTAATCAAAGTGCTTTGTGAATGTTGAGTGATGCGAGCAGCACCCCAAGATTTTTTTTTTTTTTTTACTTTAAAAGTATCTTGACTGATAAAAGGAATATACATATAACTTTCCAATGGGGCATAATTCTTTATTTTCGTATTCAAGCGAGAAAAAAAATTGCTTGTATTTTCTTTTTATTGAAAAGTTATAAAGTTTCGGAATATAGTTTAGTATTCCTTTTAGTTCCTTGTTTTCTTTATCATCATTTTAATTTTTTTTTATTTTCATTCATCTGGTTTTATGTGGATATCCTCTTCCTGAAAATCTTCAAGGCATAAAGTCCAAACAACATAGTCCCAAGTTCGGGCTATATTCTATTCCCTTTATCTCAGCTTCTCGGTAGATGGAGAAACCTGTAGACTGGCATTTGGCTGTCGTGTTAGAACCAATTTAATTATCTCTTGTGAATAGTGCCTATCAGAGGTTCCCAATGGACTTTCGCCGTGAGCTCATTCCCTTTGCCTCAAGTCCGGTTCCATTCCTAATACTCCGCTAGCATTAGGAAGAAAGGTTCTGCGCAAGCATCTATGAAAGTACGATAGTCTCCTGCAAAGTATCAACTAGTATCAAGTTCATGTACTGTCTGAGAAAGAACATAGTGAATTTTAGTAATATAAAAAAATATTTTCAACTACTTTGCTACTTGTTGTATGCTAAAATTTCAGAGAAAAAAATTACATCTGTTTTATAAACTTTTATTGAATCACAAACAGTTGAAGAGAGTTGAAGAAAAAATCCACATAAAATTTTCTCTATAGAGATAATAACGTTTTGTTTTTTTAAAATTCTTTATAACCAGATCGACCTAGAGTACCTTAAATGGTTATTATGACAATTTGATTTCTATGGGTTGAAACAATGTTTTTGTGGGGCGAAGCGTTGGTTAACAATAAGTAGTTTTCTTTTACTATTTTGATACCTTTATTGACCGCCACCTGGACTATCTTCCTAGAATCTACTTCATACGGGCAACTATCTTCTTCCAATATTATTTATTTTGTTTTATTTTTTTTTCGTTATCATATAAACGTGATTAAATAAATGTAAATTGCTATTTTTAGTTGTTGAGAGATGACCCCCATCGATAGAATACTTCTGGAATCGTTGTTGCTATCATTGTTGAGCTCGCTACAAAGGGATATCCCTCGGGCAATGCGTGGAAGCTACTAATGTGCATATTACTGACTGTCACTTCCAGGCCTTACTTTGCGGTTGACGGTGTTGTTAGATTAGGCCTTTGACGGTGCTGTAGAGGGGATTTTCATTTTGTCGTCTGTTCTGTCAATGATTCGCTGCCTATTTTTGGTGTTTTAATAAAAAGTTTCGCTCTGTGTAGAGTACAATTCTGTGTAGAAACGATTTTATTTGCGAGTTGAAATTAAATAGTAAATAGAAAGTATTTCTAGAAAGATGAGGTTTGAAAGGACAAATATTATTTAGTTAAAAAATGCCTAGAAAATAAAAATTGTAATTTAATACGTGCTAACTCAAAAACGAACGGTCATAAAATACTGAAAATACAAATTTAAGGCGGGTATACGTCTGGGATGTGACTGCATAGTTTCGAGTTTACTAATTTGTAAGTAAACCGACCGGAAGTGTTACTAGACTTTATAATTTTATTGATTGGAGAAGATTGGTCGAGGGGTGTGGTCCACAAAGAAAACATAAATAAACAAAAAAATATTTATTTATGCCGACGTTTAGATCTGAGTTCCAGGTCTTCATCAATGAGTCAAGCGAAGAAACTTCAATTTTAGCCAACCTTCTCCGCTTGACTCCCTGATGAAGACCTAAACCAGGACGAGATGTCGGCATAAATAAATATTTTTTGTTTATTTATGTTTTTCTTTGCTGACCGCACCCCATGACCATCTTCTCCAATCAGTAATCTACGGTCAACTATCTGCACCTCTTTATAATTTTATATTAAATCGACATAATAATCGATTTTTTTTTTAAATTTACCATTTTTCTACAAAACGCCTCCAACTATACTATATCCAATACTAGCTATATCTATGCACAAATAAGCGTTATTTAATATTAGATAAATTGTATCCTTATTGTCATAGTCTACTCGGGTTAAAATACCGAATTTTAAAAAAAATACACCTGTAAAGTACGTTTTATTTTATTCATTTGAAATTGTTAACTATCTCTTATTAATAGCAGTAAACGATGGGCAGGTATGAAATATGAACAACTAAGAATAAAAATTCTTTTTATGTCCTAAAGGTAATTCTCATTTTTTTCATTCTTGATACTTTTATCTGTTTTTTACTACCAATAAGAATATAAAATTGGTAATTATTTAAAATAGACAAAACTAAAGGTACTTTAGATGAATTTTTTTTAATAGTGATATTAAGACCTAGCTGATATTAAAGAATATTTAACTATGCACTGATGAATTAATATTTTTTGTTACTTATATTTCATATAATTTTAGGAATTTTTTATTTGTTCTGTATATGACTTAAAATAACGATGAATGTCATGGGTCACCAAAGTAGATACCATTTATAGAAGCATAAATCAACGCGAAGATAAAGAAGGAGATATGACAAGATGGTTAGAAAGACCATGATAGAATGAAGGAAAACCGAAATGACTTAAGACCTCGACTGATATATTCATAGCCATTACACCCAGTTCACATCTCTTTACTTCATCACTCTCCTCTTCTAACTCCCTTTTTACTCCACTTTGTCCGAGTTTTCTTTTTATAAATTACTCCTTATCTTCATTAATTACTTGCTACGGGGAGTTGAACTTTTTTTATGCCCGTGGGGGTGGGGATGGGGGTTGAAACTTTCCTTTTGTCCCAATTACCTTTTTATCTGTAATGAAGCGCGTTCTTCAGTTCAATGGTAGCTTATTCAAAGATTACCCGGTGTAAGTGCTTAATTTCTCTTGCCTGAGTAACTGTAAATTTTTTATATTCTTTCTTTTTCTCTTGAGAACGTAATAGTCCATGCTGTTTTTTTTAAATTTTAACAAGCTACGACAATTTATGTTAAGAATTTTTTTTTTTTTTTTTAACGTTATTGCCACCACCCATCCATTAGGCAGCTATTTTACTAATACGAGTTTGTTTTAAGTTACTCTTTGTAATAGAAAAAATAAATAAAAACCTATACCACTTTAAATCATGAAGGGCTTTACGTTCAGTTGAAGGTAAAATTACAATGCTATTATTATTAATTTATGTCAAAGTGGTGTTGGAAAGGAAGTCATAAAAATTAATTTATTTTCCGAAAAATTCTTAAATTATTTAAAATCAA
>NW_027110335.1:656562-675966 GCF_000696795.3 Halyomorpha halys
AACATTGGAAGTGGTGACTTGTTGTGAGACAAAACGCCAGCTATATTTCTTACTTTATATCCATAGGCTTCTAAATCCTCTTTTATGCATTCCTTTGGGGTTGAGTGGTGAAGATGTTTAATCACTATCCGTCGTGCTCTTTGATCTGGTAATTGATAAGTGTGAAAATTAGCATTATGACTTTCCAGAAACAATAGCTCTATTGTTCAAAAGATCAAACGAGACACCGCGATGTTGACTCTCTGACGTCCGGAACAGAACTCTTAAAATCTTTTGAAAATTAAATTAACATTCCGACGAATTTTCGATTTAAATATTAGGCTGTAATTCTTAAATAGCACAAAAAAAAAAAGATTTGTTTATTTTAACTATTATTGTTGTAGATATTTAGCTGAAAATGTCAATAGATAAAAGTTTAGTATGCCACTGTGTTATTGAAAATTAAAAGCTGAAGTATGTTATAAAAAATCATTAAATAAATCATAAACTATAAGTATACTCTTAGTTATTGAATATTGTAGTTTTTATTTAATTAAATGAAAATGAATTTATGCTCCTTATAACAAAATAAAATAAAATAGATAAGACTAGAAGAAGTTAGTTCTAATATAATTAATTTTTTATTTATAATCTTAAAATTCTTTCTTGAGACTGGCAGTTTTTTACTAAATAATTCAAAACACTATCCAAATTTTAGTCTCAAAACTTTTATTGCTTTTACACCTCCAACGTTTCGGCCAATTCGGCCATCTTCAGGGACAATCTACTTAATTCACTATGAAACATATCATTTAATCATTCCAAAAACTTTATACAGGCTATTCTGCCCAGGTCAAGACATTTATATCAATAAGTCAAATTTCCATTAAAAATCACAGTCAAAATTATTTCTCATTTACCACTATCAATACACTTTTATTACAACCTTACTTGTGAGTTACTTACTTTTACTTCTGTACGTTGATTACAAACGCAGAATATTAAAAAAAAAAGTCAAAAAATCTTCTGCAATTCTTCCTACTTTGACAGGAAATAAGTAACTAAATCAAGTCTTGTTTTCTTGTTTTTTGATTATTATTAGAGCTCAAGGGGATAAAATAAGTCAGATATTTCACCGAACATTTTATTACTTTAATTAAAATTATGCATAATTATTAATCAAATTTGACGAGTCCGCCAAGTATAGTAAGGATGAATAATGGCTAATTTGACGTATTATAAAGTAAATCATGACACTTATCTCTTCTTTTTTTTTTATAATAATTTTTATGATAATAGCAAATAATATGAATTTTGTCTCGACAAATAAAAAATCAATTTATTTTTGCAAATATCATTTAAACTTCTACAACTACGATGATAAGTTTTTATAATCTACTTTATAGTACGTTAATCTAGCATTAATTTTAGTGCTGGCTGGCATCTCTACATATAATGGTTTCTGAGATATATTTTTTCATGAATCAAATTTTTCTTCTGGGCAATAAGAAAAGAAAATTTTGTGAACTTATTTTGTCAAACGTCTTAAAAACTAGTATTCCTATGGCTATAAACATTATAAACTACTTTATTTTATATTATACTAGCTTTAATTTGAGTGCTAATATAGTTTTTCCAAAATTTAGAATCTTCTAATTTTTCCTTATTTTTTTTTTTTTTTATGAAATTTTTTTTATTGCTTTTTAAAAAACTATTTCGGGAAAAATTGTATAACATATATAGCTCTATTAGGACTCATATTTTAGGAACTATAACCTTCTTTAAATTTTATGTTAGGTTTTCTAGTGTGGGTAATTGTAAAAATGTGGAGCTCTGAACGTTTTTAACCTTTCAACTGTTTTTGAAACAGCTGCCATTTTTAATTTCTTGTAATAAAATAACTGACTTTTTTTTCCATCGGGCTCTTGTACTGGATGGATAGCATGTAAAAAAAGATTAAACAGTTTATTTGGGGATTGAGAAAGGAAATATGAAACAGAAGCCCTCAAGGATAGTGTGGTAGGCGGGAATGGCTGCAGTAGTTCAGATCTTGGGTGGGCTATTTGTGGTGAGGAGCCAGCCGCCATCCCCTTCGCTAATGAACTCGTATCAATCACGAAGCCACTGCTTAGGTCATTGCCAGCTGCGTCCATAGCCATGCTTATGTTGCCATTACCCACGGAAGAGATAAGTGATAGAGTTAATAAGACAATGGCGGGAAAAATATAATTTAAGACTATAAAAAAAGTTTAGTGCGGCCATTGAAGTGGGCTCACCCAATCACTCAATTCAGTAAATGTTGATGAAAATTAACATGTGACGAAGTCTTTATCTGTTAGATTTATTTTTCCAACCTACTATAACCACAGTGGAAGGGCGAGTTTTCATTGTATGGGGCAGTCACCAAATAAAAGCCAACTCGCTCAGTTGAGTAGTTTGTATCAAAGTCCAAGTCCATTTCTTATCAGAATGAACATCATGGGATAATGCTATTATTTTAAATAAAATAAATTTTATTCAATCAATTCTCAAACACTCTTTATTATTCAGTTAAACGCCCAACGTTTCGGCCAATTAGGTCATCTCAAGGACAATCTTCACTATAAATTCACACCTCACATCCAACAATTAAAAATTTTGTACAGGCTATTCTGACCAGGTCTAACTAAATTAGTCAAATTAACCTAGTTTGCCACTTTTAATTGTAATTTAAAACTTTTATTTAAAAGGTTTAAAAAAAAACTCAATTAAAAAGATTTTTTTAAAAAAAATTAATTTATTTTTACTTTCAACTGTATACATATATACACATCAAGTAAATTTGCTGTAGGTGATATGATATGATACAAACATGTGGAGAATCTACCCATTGATAGAACTCCAAAAAGATTTCGAAGAGAGGATCTCGAAGCCATCTTCTTTTCAGACGCCTAGGAGGAGTATTAGGTAATGAAGGAGAAGCCAGGTTAGAAACGAGTTGGTTTGGGTGGTTGGGAAGTTTATTATGGAAGGATTGGTATCTGGTTCAGTCCAAATCGGCAACATATGGGACATTGAGGTCCTGATGGATGATTTGATTTGTGACAAAGTAAGGAGCATTAAGGATTTTGGACTGTGAGGATTGGATTCAAGAGGAATTAGATGGTTTAGTAGAGCCCCATAGCTCAACTCCGTATGTCCAAATAGGCCTTATAATAGTCATGTAGATCATTCTTTTGTAATGGATTGGAAGTTTGGACCGTTTGTCTAGTAAATGATGTAATAGTCGGGATCGACGAGCAGTTTCCTGTCTTTTCAGTCTTGTATGAGGATTCCATGTCAGTCGTTTGTCCAAATTTAGTCCTAAGTAACGGATCTGTTCAACAGGAATAAGTGGGGTATTATTAAAAGATGCTGTGGGGCAAGACGAAGGGATTTAAATTTAAATGAAAAAGTGCCAAAATAGATTAATTTGACTAAGTTAATTAGACCTGGGGAGAATAGGCCATATAGTATAAATAGTTAGAATCGTCCTTGAGAGTGGCCATGTTAGCTGATTTTTACTGATTTTAAAAATAAAATTGTTAATGAATAATTTTGAGACTTCATTGGATACAATTTGTTGTTTTTTTAAATAATAAAACCAGTCTCCAATAAGTAATAAGATTACATATAAAGTGCACATAATGACATGACTATCTACTTTTAATGTGTTTATGATTTAAGGAATAAATAACCGTAAAATGAATAAATGATCTAGCCGAAATATTTTTAAATTACAGGTAGAACAAAATACTTTTTCTTTTTAGATCCATTTGAAAATGGTTCTTGGAATTGTGAAGTCACGTGCAATGGCTCACGGCTAGGAGTCACATTTGTCTACTTTGTCGGATAGTAAAACAGGTGTTCGGTAAAGTATCATTCTGTGGGCATGGCCATAAATTCTTTATATATCTTGAAAGTATGATAGGGTCGAAAAGTACCTGGGTTCAAAAAGAGAACAAATAATAAATTATCCCGAATATGTCTGAATACAGTGCGGAAGGCCTTATTGTTGTTTCGTGCTTGGAATCGGAACCAGACTGAAAGGCGAAGCCCGCTACCAACCTAAGCATCAGAGCATAAAATGGGAACGTGATCACAGGGATGTATTGCCCAGGGCCGAATCGCCATACTGCCCACGGACCAATAAGTCTGTCCGATACTCTTACATGCTTAACCCGGCAGAAGTATCCTACTTTTTGTCCCCTACAGGTGTCCCGTGAGCATTTATCTCATGATAGACGATTTGTACTATTTTTTTTGTATAATTGGATGTGATGATGACAAAAATCTTTAGGATTGAATTGAAGTGGGTCATGGTGGGGGTCATGTATTTCATTTTCTGAGACCGCCACTTAAAAAGTCAACGCCACAGGCCGGATTTCAAGCCGGTGCCGCCTCTCATTTCTCAAATTCATAGAAATGCGCCTATTCACCTGAGCTACAGAAGGCGCTTACTATTACTTTCAAATGGTAACTCTTGCATCAGGGGCAGAAGAATCCAGATTTCGTTTTTAGAAGACTTAAGGTCTTCTAACCTCATTTCATGATAAGAAACGCAGGAGGTGTCCTGGGCCCTGTTTCATAATAAAGTACAAACTAATACTATTAGTCTTGTCGATTTCAATTACACTGACTTGTAGTAACTTCTAGTTTAGTACTTTTTAACTCCTTTTATATCACTAATAGTCCTCCCTATTATGAAATAATATAAGTATTAGTGTAATTACCACGTTATTTCTATACTTGTATTTTTAACTAATACTATTAGCTTCCATTATGAAACAAGGCACAGGCGAGCAAAGTGCGCAAGTGAGACAAAAACGTCACGTTAGGAGTATGCTGGTGAGAGAAATACTCACGCTTACCGTTGCTAGGAGGCTAGAGCAAAACTGAATTGAGTATAGGTCGGGTGGTAAACAAGGGAAAGGAGCAGGTAACAGAAACATCAAACGGTTAACGGATGGTAGACAAAAGTATTAACAAAACAGATGAAATACTAGGAAAACACAGACGTTAGTTTCCCAATAGGAGCAAGATGTTCAAAGCTACACCTCTTCCGGCTAAAAAATAAATTCTATGTTAATGCCCAATTAGTAGAGAAAGATGGCTTTGTCCGTTATTTAAATATATCACTTATGTCATTTATTTATTATGTGTGATACCTCATAAGTACGAAAAAATCATTATGATCTATACACTATTAAAAATAACAATCTTTGTAATATTTTTGGGGCATCTCGTTTCATCCAAAGTTTTGTTGGGTACATGGATAGTTTTTTTCATTTTTTAGGATTCTTTCTGAATGTCTCTAGAGCTAAGGATTGATTTTTTTCTTTTTTCAATGGTTTTAAGATTTTGTTCGAACTGACGAAGTATTTTTGTTTGCATGAGAACATAAAGTTTATGATTGAAATTTATTTAGAATCATATGTCTTCAAATGTGTTTCCTCAAATAAAATACACATCTAATTAAATTATGAATAGATTTTGGACAGTCCGTGGCTCAGTGGTTGGGCGTTGTCTTGCCTATCTGAGATCCGGTTCCGGTTTGAATCTGGCCTGAGGCGTTGACTTTTTTCATTTAGTGGCGATCCCGCAAAAAGAATAACTTGACCCCTAACTATGGTTAGGGAGTATAGGACTTTAATGGTAATCATAGCCGAAAAAAATATATATATTAAATTAATTATTAATTATGTCTGTAAACAAAATTGTTTCGGAATCAGTATATGAAGTTTTACCGTAAATTTGTTAAGTAATCGAAGAAAACTTTGCAGAGTTTATTTTTCGAGCTGATTGCTAAAAAATTGTCATTTTAATTAAAAAAAGAGTCCAATTTCATTAGTTATTTTTTACAAAGTTGGTGTAGTATTGCATTTTTTTTATATATACAGTTTTTCTACTGTATGAAATTTTTATGAACTTTAGATAGTCCAGATTTATGTTTTTCCTCAAATTGATTATTATTTTTTGAAAGTTCTTAACATATTTCGAAAAGATAAAATATTCGATATGAAAACGAGATAAAATTTATATTTATTGATTTAAAACAAAACGTTTCTACGGTTTAGGGATAAGAAAGTTCTTTGGGGATGGTTGAAATATTTTTTTAAGCTGATAGAAGTTATTTTAAATATAATAATATGAATAAAAACAAAATAACGATATTAAATGTTATTTTCTGTTAATTTACCTCACACTCTAGGAAATAACGATGATAAAACATATGAATATATACCTACATTAAAATCGTTTTAAACATAATAAATGAAAAAATTACCAAAGGAAAAAGAAGATTTAATATTATATTAATGCCTACAAAGAGGTGGAAATTGTGATAAATTACTAACAGTTATGACATTATAATGGGTGTAGCCACCTGTTCCCAGTGGGAAAGGACTTACTTAAATTGACTTGTGCTGGGAAGAAACGTTAAGCCTTTCAGTGACTTCACGGGAGTAAAGTCACTCCTTTAAGTCGCTTTTAATTTGACAAATTTCAAGCTATTCAATCTTTTTTACCAATATTAATTTTGAAACATTCTTAGAAAAATTAAATACAAAGTAAGACCGTGTGTGAATAAATAAACTTAATTCTATGAATAAAATAAAAATAAATAAATAAACATAATTCTGTATAATAACCTGTAATTGTAGTTGACATATTTGAGGAATTTCGATGATAAAAAAATATAAAATGGAATGAATGATAAAATAAATTCAAATTTTGTTCACACTTTAAACACAAAGCATTTTATTTCAGTGGCATTAAATTTTTATTTGAACCCAAAAACTTCATCATAGGTCTTTATGAATTCTAAATAAAATTGTGGAATACTAAAAGTATTTTTTACTCCTCCCGAATGTAAATAGTAGGTTAACCCATTTTAGTTTCAATAATGTTTGTATTTTTTCAAGGTATTATAATGAGACTTTTTTATCTTGTTTTATTGATCTATAGCAGTGTTTAACATCCCAGAGATGTTTGCGGATCACTTAACTAAAAAACATCCTGATTTTTGTTAATGGTAAACATTTGAAAATTAAGTTGCTTACTGGTGCGTTTTTTTTTCATATACTGTCTAAAACCCTTCCAACTAGAACCTAAACATCTGGAAATATTAAAAAAAAAATAGTTTTACAATATTCCTCGGCAAGAATATGTGTTGCCGGATGATTCCACGGACCATCCAGGCCGTCGAACCGTCCGGTTGGGGGTCTAGAATTAGTTTATAAAATGTCATATATAATTTAATAATTGCTTAAGTAATTTTTATAACATTGAAAAGGTGCATTTTAAGATTAGTAAATTTTAAAATTCACAACATATTATTGGAACTTCTAGTAAATCATTACATATGTACTACTTATATTGACATTATCTTTCTTAACTATATAAAAATAATTAGAAATATGCAGATTCAATTGTATGTTTGGGAGAGCCAGTAATTATTGTTGATTGATAAATCCATCTCTAAGCATAAGTGTTGTCAAGGATTTGAAAGGGAAAGCTGAAGGGGAGTACAATAATTATAATAATAATATATTTTTTGTTCAGTACAATAATGCCGTTTTAACTATTGCCAGAAATAATGACTTGTGAGCCACTTTCTAAAATGAAGCACTATAACAGAAAAAAATAAAAATGTTACGATGCCTAAATCAAATGTCACTAGATTGTATTATAAGAGCATGGGTGGGGGTAATTTTTTATTGCAGAATTAGGGATGGGGTAGAGAAAAGAAATGGCGGTGGGCCCTCTTTTCTAATTGCATTGATTGCGTTTGCGTCAATGCATGAATTTTTTCAATATGGAGTCAGAGAAAAGAAATAACTAGAAATGCTGTCATTATTAGTTATCGTCATTTCTTCTAAAATTGTAAAGAAGAACTGATCAACCTGAAACAAATGAAGACTTTGGAACAGTACGACCTCCTGGAAGAAAGTTGGACCATGAACGCTGATCCTATAGAACTAGAAACTTATCATTCCGCTTTGACGATATTGGCCATATTATTGAAAGGGATGATGGTGCATATATGAAAAAGTACAATAATTTCATACAAAGAAGGAAATAAGATCACTGTAAAAAACGAACGGGTTAAATGTCTAAAGCGTAAAATGCCCAGGCACTGAGGCTGCTTTGAAGTGTATCCTGAAATATATATGTAAATTCTAACTAATTAATAGGTAACAGTGTACCAGCAATACATTTACCTATCAGTTGTAAATAAATATATAGTTAAACTGTTGGTAGTAAATAGTACTTGTTTACACCAGTAACGACGGTCACTATACAACTAAAGAACAATATTGCGGAGACGTATCAAATTAGATGTTATTTTAGCCAGTTTAGCCAGAACCTCTGCCTTTTACTCCCTGATGAAGACCTGATATTAACGTCGAAACGTCGGCACGAATAATTTTTTATTTATTTGCTGACTGCACCCCCGACCATCTTCTCTCTCTATATATGTTATTTTAGGTTTCGCATTTAGTACAAAAGTCACTAATTATAGAAAGAAAAAAATAACCTTAATGATAAACTGATATACATGTTTTCCAGTGCTGAGTTTAATTGATAAACTCTTTTTTAAAATTATTTTAAGAATAAAGATTTTTATAAAATGATATTTGAGTTATTTAAGCCAATCTATGAACCGTTAGTCCTGAACAATTACTTTAAATTCGATAGGACAGCCGGGCTACAAATGGACGGAGCAATTTCTTACTATTCCTTCCAATATCATAGCAGGAGCGGGAGAGAGATTCGAAATTCAAATTTATAACGCCTATCGGTTAAACGGGAGGGTAATGGAGGGGAACGGGCTATTGCCAATCTCCTAATACCGTTGAAGGTAGAGAAGGAATTGGAAACATTATAGGAGGAGAATATTCAAAGTGTACTAGATGAATTAGAGAAGATATTTCAGAAAATGTAATAAGGGAGAGGATGGTTTGTATGCCACAGGCTCTGCCTCTCTCCCTCCCTCCTCCCCTCCTCTCGCCCCCCCCCTCCTCTCCCGTTCCAAATTAGCCACCCGCCCCTTTAATTAAGGTTTTAATATTCGCTAAGCGCCTTCTCTTTTTTCACAAAGCCGTCATAAGACTTCAATTACTTGCGTCATCTGTTGTTCTAAGGAAGGCTCCCAATCTCGATTCATTTTTATCTCTTCATCCATTATAATATTATATCGTTTTATTACTATTGTTTTTGATCGATTTATCTATATACTTGTTAAATCTACTTCAGACAAACTGCTCGTATGCAAGGAACAGTTTAGATGGCAATTGAAGTTAGTCGTTTATTTATTTTCTTTCATACCTTGCAAGAGTCAATTTTAGCTTTGAAATATAGTGAATGATATAATTTTAACTTTCTAAGAATAAAAATAAATAAATATTTATGAAATTCCATTATGAATTTATCAATATTCCAGTTCATGGTACTTATTTTATACAGTATGTATGGCAATGAAAAAAAAATGTATTTGAATTCTATTCATGCAAAATAAACTATATTTTCTCACTTTATATTCTCAGGAGGTTGTAGCTGGTGTCGGTAAATATACAAACAAATTACATCAAAATCAGTAGTGTAAGAATAACATTTTTGTTAGATATTATTTATTTTTAATTATTTTACACATATATCAGAGCAGTGATATATCAATTGCATTGTTACGGATACTTAGCTAATAAGCAGTGTTGCCCATTCTTACAATTAAAAAAATACCCGCTCAAATATCCGTTTTACTCAACAAATACCCGCCACTTTACCTCCTCTAGGGGAATCGTTATAATTGTAACTATATGATTGTTAGAGTCATGCTGTACAAGCATGGCAGTAGATGTCATACTAGCTCTGTCGTGATAGTTTATAGTACTAATAATGTCAGTGAACCAACATTTACATTACCACGTATACACCTTGACAGTGAGCTATTGTACAGTTTCCGTTATTGTGGCAAAAGTGTAAGCTACTACGGT
This sequence comes from Halyomorpha halys, assembly GCF_000696795.3. Lineage (NCBI taxonomy): Eukaryota > Metazoa > Arthropoda > Insecta > Hemiptera > Pentatomidae > Halyomorpha > Halyomorpha halys. The sequence goes on from NW_027110335.1 coordinate 666,555, forward strand.
GTAACTATTTTATTGTTTCAGTCACGAAAGCTTTGTTGTCACGTGAGAGATGACTTACGACCGATAAGGGCTAATTATACTTTCTTAATGATGGTTAAGTTTCTTTCTGGCCAATGTCCGAAGAAGACTGTAAACATGGCCATACAAGACGACCATTTTTGCCTAACAACTACTTAGTGCCATAAATGCTAGATATGGCCGAAATTCAATTAGAATATAATTATTGCGTAAAGTAGAACTGTTAAAGCAGATTATGAGTTAGCTAACATTATTTGCTATGCATATAAATTCACGACGAAAGCACATTTTTGAACATTAATCGTTCAATTCCATCTTCTTAATAATGTTCAATGTATATCTGAATTCCTTTGAACATGATTCCAAGAAATTCCGAAAATATATTTTTATTACAGAAATTATATTTCACCTAGCGAACTAACCACAATCTTTCTTTAGCTCTGCCAACCAACCCCATACCTGGAGTTAGTTGACATGGAAAAATTTTTTTTATGTAAAGAACATCTATTTCAAGTATTAGTCCTTATAAAGTTTGGTAGCCGAAAAGCTAACCTATAATAAAAATTCAAATTCATAAATTATCAAAGAATTATTGATTATCCTGACGCTAATCAGGAAAACTTATAAATTGTATTAATGTATACGCATGATGATTTTTATTGAGCGATTCGCTCACGCCAATTCAGTCTATTGATCTACCGCTCTTTTGTGCCGAGTAGCTGTTCACGAACTGATTTTTTCCTCCATTTCAGGCATACGAGGTGGTTGTCGTACAGGTTATCAACTTATTTCGACCAGGGTGGGAAGGTTGGGTTGGGCATTTCCTAGTGCCTTCAATTAAAGTCAACCCGCTCTGGCCGAGTAGACACCAATACCGCAGCAGGGACAAGGTTGCTAAAGTGATGCCTTGACTCACTCGGGTGCCACAGCCTGTTAAGAGGATACACCTCTATGTGTATATTATTTAATTCAATATGCAACTGCGTGATTCCTAGTTGATGATAAGATATAACTTCCCTGCTCTTCAACTCTTGCCCACCAAGACGGCTCCTGAAGCTTTGACACCACCTTCATTATGAGTCGAAAGTGGCAGTTGCGAGTAGACTTATTATACAGCGGAACCCCTACGTGCTGCTAGGCACATCTGTAATTCATGTCCTCCCACCATCTATTAGACTCCTTTGCATCTGATATTTGTAATTATTCACCAACTTCTTCGTTGCCGGCGGCAACCTTTCCAGTATTCACCGTTCCCGCCTTAGAAAATAATTTATATACTTCAACAGATATACTCGATAAACTAAACAATTTTTTTAGTATAAATAAATTATTGAATTTATAATAATAAGATTATCAAAATATTAAAAACGTCTGCAAAGTGCATAGTTCAGCATAGCTTTCTCTCTGGTTTTATCTTTTTTTAAATCTTATTATTTTTTTTACATTTTCTAAAAATTATTATTTTTCGGAAGACTACTATTGATAGGCAAATAATTACCTATGTTTCACGGTTTAAGATAAAGGAGTTTTTTGCATTGGTAATAGACCAAACAATTAGTGACTATAAAGAGATTATGATGGAAAATTTGCTCTTATGTTTACAAATTCCTACTTAGTGACTCTTATTTTTGATAGAAAAAAAAACCTAAACTTTTTTTTATAACACCAATCCATATTAAACTAAGCAATAGCAAATTCTTTCCTTTTATTTATTTATTTATTTTTTTGTTTTTTTCTTGTGGGTATCGATTAGGTGCGCCCACTTTTAAATATCTCACTTTTCTAATTTTAACCGCATTTATTATATAATGAATGATCTCATTTGGTATAGGTTAAGGTATCTAATCAGAACATAGAAGAAATATCGATTAGAAGTTTTAAAGTATTCATTATTTGTTTTCTAGAGAATTATGAAGTAATGATCTCATTAATGATTTTAGCTTTATTTTTTTGGAAGTAAAAAAAATAGATTTTAATTAGTCAAGCTTACAATTTGAAATCTTATATTTTTCTATGTATTATTTTATCATAAATTTATGACTAGAAAATTATCTTAAATTTTGATTTCACTAATTCGGTTGCTTAGTTTTTTTCTAAACGTTGAAGCAAAATCTGCAGTACACTGGATTTCCAAATTAATTTTGCGAACAAAAATTGATCCTAATTAGGAAAGGATACTAACTCTATTGTAGCAAATTAAAACGTTAATACTGGGTAATGTAATCGAACTAGGATTTTTAAGAAAATCAATAGTAAAATATGTTTTGAGAGTCTAACATTTTGTGCATTATTTTATGTAAATGAAAAGATCATGAACCATGTCTTACTTTCCCCACACTCCCATCTTCTTTGAAATACGAGAGAAAAAGCGGTGTGTAAATGCACTTCCCCTTTTAAAGCATGTTTACTTCTTGACTCTTTCCACATTGACATCTCTTCTTCACTGTCTATGTTATCCCCTCTCTTGTTTTCTTGAATAACAGATGCTCGACGTGATGTAATCTTCAACCTGATCTAAGTTTCTTTCTTCGGAGACAGTCCTAGGTGAGAATTATATATTATTTTACCCAGGAAATATTGACAATTTATAATGCTTAATACATAAACAGTGATCGTAAAAAATACTTTATATTCGATAACATCAATGTAAAACATTTAATTTAAAAAATATTAATTAAATTAGTTTCTTCATTTAAATTTACACTTGCTTGCAAACGCAATGGAATTTCAAAAATGCGATCAATGAAAGAGGAAATATGTAAAAAAATATTATTTCAAGAGTTTTTTTAAGAGGCGCCTAAAACTATACAATTTCCAGTTGCCAAAAAAAAATTGTATGCCGTTGTCCGGAGCGAACCGGCAACTTAAAGTTAAATTTTTTTTTTTAGTTTTACTATTACTGCTGTTAATTTAGTATGAATCCGGAAATTCACAAATTAGCATTCAAATACCAAATTGTGTGTGTAATTTTTTTTTTTTAATTAAAACGTATTTTATTTCTTATTAACAAGTTCGTTGTTATGGTGAAAATAAATAACTTATACACGAATGTTTCATTAGCAATATGCCATTAAAATATTTTTTAAAAAATGACTCTTCTCTCATTTCCTTTCCGTCACAGACATTTTCTTACTACATTGGCCTCAAGGGGCGCTAATGCTGCTAATTGCAATTAGACAAGTACATGAATTCCGGGGAGCCACCTCCTGATTGCATTTTACAAACGAAACATACTTCAATATTTTTTTTATTAAATCTGTTATTGTTTTAAGTTCGAAAAATCTTTTTTTTTTTTAACTTTTTTTTTAAATAACCCGATACATCGATGTGTTAATTTTTATGACATCATCGATTGCAATTGAATATTTATCTTTATTCATAATAAAAATTTATAACAGTGTAACTCATCACCTCTAGCTGGATTTGTAAAATTATTTCTTTTTTTAGTTTTTAATTTTTTTTTTTCCGAAATATTAGAATATGACTGGGAAGAGGTATTTCTTTCGGGCCCCCATCATTGGTGGTGGATTCACGCCAGTCAAAATTTTCCTGGTCTGACTTGATGGATTTATGTATGGAGAGGCGGGAGACCAGAGGTTGAATATTTTGCTGACAGGTCGGCCCTCTCTAGCTTTCGAGGGCCTCTCTTCTATGTTTACTAATGCAAATTTTCCTTCGCCCGGAGTTAAGCGGGGGAAAAAAGAAGAAAAAATGGCCTGTAAACAAGCAAATGTGTTCTCCTCGTTCTACTTCGGTTAAAATCGATATTTATCGATTAAACATTGTTCTTATTCAAGCACATGCCTCATTTTTTTTTTAATGTCATTAATGAAACCTTTTTGTAAATGTTATTTGTTTAAAAACAAAAACATTATTTTCAACTCATAAAAATATCCTGTTCAGAGGTTATTGAAATTATAATACTCTTATTTTTTTTATGAGCGCAGAATAATATTGGACAAAATTCTTCTGATTTAATTTCTGTCTATATAGTGTTTTCTCAATATGAAAAAAATAAAGGGAATTTTTTTTTAAATCCCTGCGTTTTGAATAAATTTTATTATAAAAAGGGAATATATTTTTTTTAGATACTGTTAAAATTCATGATACTGATTACTCAAAATATTTTTATAGGAATAATAATTTAATTTAGAAAAAAAAGACTCAAAATTCACTAGGGGTGTTCTCGCTTTAAGGTGCTAGAATATATCACAAATAAATGAATGTGAACTTAATGGGAGATAAAAGGGTCGTTTAATCTCACCCCACTCGCTGGGGCGAGATTGTGCCAAGGGGAAAAAAAATACTCTTACCAATCTCAAACTTATATATTTTTTTTCTGTTTTCAAATTTCCGAAAGCAAAGAAATGACATTGAAAAAATCCTCAAAAACTGACACAATATTACATAATATTATGGTAATTTCATCGTATGAGCACTGAAAATGTGCATATGCTTCATAGGTAGTATTTTTCCAGGTGTATTCAAAAGGAAGAAAAAAAAATTAAGTTCAAAGTTAATGGGATTATCATTTACACAACGATGTATTGTATAAATATATACAACTTAAACCACAATCAAAAATTAATTTAATGAACTTACAAGGATGATCGAATTTATATTACAAGGACTCGGAGTCCATAGACAGAAGAGAAGTTGTGGAGTAATGGCCGGAGAGAAGCAGAACTAGTGTTTTACGGGCAGCTGAAGGGGTTAAGTGGCCCTATTGTAGCCCGAGTCCACTTAGAGATAACAAGGGATGTCTCCTGTCTCCTTGCGATAGTCCACATTGTCTGTGTACAGTGCGTACGCTTCCACTCGAGCAGCTATGTCCATCTCGTGAGGGTACGACCATTGTGTAGTTTCGTCTAAAGATATGTAATGATATCTGTATTCACATAATTATTAAGCAAATGCGTAAATAGCGTCAGAGTGACGTAAGAGATTTATTCCACTAGATTTGGATTGAAAATGAAAATAAAAAAATAATAATTTTTAATTATTTAAGCTATTGGAAAATTGAATAAATAAATTTTATTCCAAAAAGGAATAGTGGTTTGAGGGTAAATAAAAACGTAGAAGCAACAATGCTGGTAGGTTATTTGTTGTATTTCCGTTGCTTATCTTAATCCGTACTTTGACGTGACACCGTTCGTTTTCTTCAGATTTCCGCCTACCTTTCTTTTTCTTTTCTTTTTTTTTAGATGGAATAAAACATCACTGATCATGAAAACCCTTAATTTTTATATATTTTTTTCGTATGTTCGATATCATATTTGTGACAGTAAACCTTGCGATTTTAAAATCTAAGATACTAATATAATTGTTTTATCATAATCTCTAACGGTTTTTTAAATATTTGGGTCATCCTAAGTTATTGAGGTGTGACGTGAAATATGGCAATTCCTGGAAAATATGGCAGATTGTCAAATTATTACAATATTGACATTTTGGAGGGTTTTTTTTTTTTTTTTTAAATAAGATTGTAGTGATTTTCGTGTAAACATACTATTAGTCTAGTCAGTACGACTTCCTCCTGACGATATTTATGGCTGGAGGTACACCAGAACTTGATGTAATTTTTATTAATTTCTGGTTTACCCCGTGGGCTTAAAAGAATGTCATCAATTTTTGATTTACTTTTCTAGCTTTTCGTGCTCTTGCAGCTCCATCGTGCAGTTTATTTCCTGGGATTCCTACGTGAATTGGAACCCATATAATTGCAACTGATATCTTGTCGAATATCTGATCAATGTTTTGTGGACATTGTCCAGTATGGCATGGTATTACCACTAGCCACACCACACTATTCCCGATAAACTCATGAGTTTTCTTTTTTTTGTTCTGAAATTTTAAAGACAAATTTCTTGCAATAATTTAAACAATGTAGTCTTTCAATTATAATCGACTAAAAAAAAGTTTTTAAATTTATTTTTTTTTTTATTTTAATAATTTATTAATTGTTATTTACAACTGTATACACATATATACAACTAGTAAATTTGCTGTAGGTGAAATAGTGACATGATAAAAACATGTGGAGAATCTACCCACTGATAGAACTCCAATAACATTTCTAGAGGAGAAGATCTCGAGGCCATCTTCTTTTAGACGCCTAGGAGGATTATTAGGTAATGAAGGAGAAGCCAGGTTAGAAACAAGTGGATTTGGGTTAGAAGTTTATCATGGAAGGATAGATATCTGGTTCTGGCCAAATCGGCATTAAATTTATTTAAGACTGAAAAGACAGGAAACTGCTCGTCGATTTCGACTATTACAACATTTACTAGACAAACGGTCTAAATTGCCAATCCATTATAAAAGACTATGACTATTATAAGGCCTATCTGGACACACGGAGTTGAGCTTTGGGGCTCCACTAAACCATCAAATTCCTATCGAATCCAATCGATGTTGCCGATTTGGCCAAAACCAGATACCGTTCCTTCCATAATAAACTTCTCAACTACCCAAATCCACTTGTTTCTAACCTGGCTTCTCCTTCATTACCTAATAATCCTCCTATGCGTCTGAAAAGAAGATGGCCTCGGGATCTTCTCCTCTAGAAATGTAATTGGAGTTCTATCAATGGGTAGATTCTCTACATGTTTGTATCTTGTCACTATCTCAATAAATAAATGATTAAAAAAATATATATATTTCGTCTCTAAAATGTTACTTCAAATACAATTAGAGTAATTATTAGAATTTAAAGACGCTGAACTCTGCTGGTAATTCTAATCAATTCTTTGAAATAGATTTTAAATATTTTAGCCCCATCTTTCACTTGGTCTACAGTTCCGTGTGAATCGATGCTATGCCGGTCAGAAATACAATATTTTATTTCTGGGTTATCTTAAGGTCTATTTGTCTATTCTCGTGGCCTTAGTAATCGGTTCTTGTAAGTAATCAGTATCGCTCAGACCTCTACTTTGTAGGGGGTAGTCTCCGTGACCATTCCTTTCTCAAATCTTATGCCCATTTAGAAATTCTATACCAATACTTCCTCCATTCCTAATTAACATACTTAGCTAAATCATCCGTACAGGTTCTGATACTCAGACTTTTTAGGTAGGTGGAGTTCATATAATCGACATATCAAATTTCTTGTGGATTCAAGTTGCAAAAATCTATATTCAACTCTTTCATTTCACAGAATGACCAGATCCATAAAATCTTTCTTAGTATTTTAAATATTAGTTCTGTACAAAATTATGATTGAACGAATGGTAAAGAGTATAATGTGAATTTTAGTAAACGGTTATATGTTTCTGCTATACTAATATAAAATATTAAAATTTTGGAAAATGAAATTTTATTAAATATATCTTTTTGAAAACTGTTGAAATTTAAATTAATTAATCAGTCAATTGAAGGGCTCATTTGAAAAATTAGGAACGGGGAGTAATAGTGCAATAATATTGGTATATTTTCTCCAAAACAAGCTGAAATAATTTTAACTTACTTCAAGGAAAGCTAAGTTAAAATTGTGTGATGCGGGCATATCATCGTAGTTTTCTGTTCTTCTTAAGCACAATAACTTCAATTTGTCTGTAATAAAATGAATAAATTCTCTTTTTAAAGTCTTTTTTAAATTTATTTATTGGCATTTACAACTGTGTTTACATTAATTATATTGGTATGATACAGGCATATAGAGAAACTATCCATTGGTAGTACTCTAATAACATTTCTACATTAGAAGGTCAGGAGACCATCTTCTTTTCAGGCGTTTCAGAGGATTGTCAGGAATGGAAGAGGAAGGTTAGAAACTAGTGGGTTTGGGTGCTTAGAGAGTTTATAATGGATTGATATCTGGTTCGGGCTAGATCGGTTAAATATAGAACATTAAGGTCTTTATGGATGACTCAATATGTGACAAAGTAACGAGAATTGAGGGTTTACGAAGGATTTTGAATTGTAAGGATTGGATACGATTGGAATTCGTAGGTTTATTGGAGCCCCAAAGCTCAACTCCGTATGTTCAGATAGGCCTTATTATAGTCATGTAGTACAGTCTTTTGTATTGGATTGGAAGTTTAGACCGTTTGTCTAGTAAGTCTGTAATAATCGGAATCGACGTGCAGTTTCCTATCTTTTCAGTCTTGTGTGAGGATAAGTCGTTTGTCCAGATATAGTCTAAGGTTGCGGATCTGTTCCACAGGGGTAAGAGGAACATCATTAAAGTATACTGTAGAGCATTCGGTTGGTTTACAATGAATGGGATTTAAATTTGATTTAAAACACATTTTTGAAAACTGTTCAAATTTAAGTTAATCAATCTTTCCCTTGAAAGGCTCATTTGGAAAATTATTTAAGGAAAATAATTGCTAACAAGTTTCAGCTGTTCTGAATTAAGGCGAGGATGATTTCAACTTAAAGTAGAGGGTAACTTAAAATTGTCTGATCCACGCACATCAATATATTTGTTTTTTATTTTTAACCACAGTCACACCAATTTGTTTGTAATCAAATAAATAAGTTATCATCTTAAACTTTAAAAAAAAATGGGCTCATTTATATTTTTTTAATCAAGCTGCTCTCTAACGATTTTTTCTAAAATTTACAATTTATTCATGGTATATTCATCTCAAGAAATTTCATCTCTAATATAAACTACCCCATTGGTCTGTTGAACTGTTTCTGTGAGACAGTTAAATGTTATGTAAAGGATATAACATTTTCGTTGTCACGGTTAAGATATATTTTAAATCTTTACGATCTACTTTAAATGCCACGTCTTGTACTGAAAGTTAATAAAGGGTAAGTGGAGAAACTCGCTATCGTAAGTTCAAACTAGCAGCCCTTGTCCTGAACAAGCGCGCCTTTATAAGACAAGTTTATTGAACAGCTGGTCGGAAAGAAAGGGCTATATCGAAATGGTAATGGAGAAATAAATAAGGAGGCATAATATAGAAGGGCTAACATTATTAGGGCAAGGTAAGTGGGGAGAGCAGGTGTAGCCTGGATCCATTAAGTCTCCGGGCCCTAGAAGGGCAACAGTTTTATTAAATAGAACCATCCTAGGCTCTTCTGTCGCAATATCATAGTCCTATATAGGGCTCTTGATAAATTGCCCTCTCTACCGTTTTTGTCCTCTCCGTCAGTTTTATTTTATTTTTTTCAATTATTTATTTAGGTTTTTTTTTGTCGTATTGTATTTTTTCAGCGAGGGTCCGAATGCCGTGTGTCATTCTTAGCCCTATTTCTTCAGCTGCCTGTTTGCGGTGGGCCCTAAGCGCCATGCAGGCAAAAAACAATTGGAACCACGAAAGACGGAGAGCTGTTTTTTTAAATAATGAATCAAGCAGGGACCAGCCGTTCTATTGAAGCCAAGTCGGCTGAAAAGGGCGTAGATAACAGAAATGATTGTAGTTTACTTACTTTTTAAAAA
>NW_027110335.1:676041-683720 GCF_000696795.3 Halyomorpha halys
CTATTTCTTATTTAATAATTTTTCTAGAAGGTACATTATACATATTTAATATACTCTCTATTAAGGTGGGTCTTATCTTTCACCTCAATGACATTAAAGAACAGATGAAGAGTTATATGGTTAATTTGTTGACTACGCAGGGCTGAATTACATTCGAAGACAAACTGATAAGGAAGAACCCAGAATGCCTTTTTAACAAGAGCTCAAGGGAGTTTTCAGACTGTTGATAAATATCGATTCCGATATTTTAAATACCGTCAAGATTAGAAGCAACTGCTAATAATCTATCAGTGGTGTATCGTGGAGTTGCTGTCCCGGGGCTAATCCTCTTATATGTTTCGATCTAAGGCGATCGTATGCCATTTTAAACAAAACTATTTATTGTTAACCAACGTTTCGCCCCACTTTGCTTGGCTTCTTCAGGGCTGTCTGATTGTAGTACAAAGGACAACTGGATCACTTGACCGTCACTCGGACTATCTCCCTACAATCTACTTCATACGGTCAACTATCTTCTTCCAATATAAATGAACAAACACGGGGGCAGCAAAATACTAGTTGTCCTTTGTCCTACAATCAGACAGCCCTGACGAAGCCCTGAAAAGTGGGGCGAAACGTAGGCTTAAAATGAATAGTTTTCTGTCACTATTTTGATTTATTTATTGACCGCCACCCGTACTATCTTCCCACAATCATTTTTCTTTGTTTTGTCTTTTTGTGTTTTTTTTTAATCAATGAAAGACTGACCCAAATAAAACTAATTGTTTAAATATTCGTCTCAGCGAAGGAGGGTCGATTCGTGAGAAAGCAAACAAGATCCTCTAGTAGGAAGGGGGCAGGAAAGAAAACCAATTAAAAGTTACCGCTTACCAATCAAGTGCCATAAAAGTTTAATAAAAGTCCGAAGTCCCATGGTTAGCTTATCATTACAGGAGTGGGGATGGAGGGAGGGGTGAAGTTTGGTGTAATGGAAGACGGGATGATAGCGAGGAGGTAGAAAGTAACTTTTAACAATGACCGGGGGCTTAGCACTACTTAAGTTCTCAAGGGCTCTCTTAGGCCCTATCCCTTACTTTTCTATACGTCTTTCTCCTCTCTCCATTAAGGTCCCTAGGACTCCACTTCAGCTCCACCGCTCCCGCCGTAAAAATTTAATTTCCGTTTAACCCACAACCCGTGAAATATGTCTCCTCCTCCATATTTAATTTTCGGGTGCCGTTTTCCAAAAAAGGAATTCACGATACCTGTAATTGCAGCATTATCTTAATGATTGAGAATATATTGTTTTGGATATGGTTACGTAGTAATTGTCTGAATAACAACGCAAGTTTGAAGTTAATGGATTTGAAAGGAAGAAAAGAAGAAGTCAACTAGTTTATACACTATTAGGTCTTGAAAAACATTTTATTTATTGAAATTTACAACTTTGTAAAAATAATAATAAGTAAATTTGATAAATATTTCAGAACACATGATGCTCTTACGAAGGAATCATCAAATGGTAGTACTATTATCATTGCTTTAAATTAAAAGATCCCGTGGCCATCTTCTTTTCTGACGCCTTAGGGAATTACCAGGAATTGTTAAAGATGAGTGTTTACGAACTAAAAGGTTTGGGTGGGTAAAGATTTTGCCATAAAAGGTTGTATAACTATTCCGGGCCAAATCTGCAACGAATGGGGCGTTGTCGTCTTTATTGATGAGTTTATTTGTGATATAATAAGGAGAATCAAGGAGTATACAGAGTATTGTAGGGATTGGATCTGGAGAAATTTTATGGAGCCCCAATGTACAATTCCGTGATCTGGATCCGATATTCTGGATATTGTGCTAACGTGTGGATTGCTTAGGGTTTTGCCTTAGTTTGGCATACCACATTTATTAAATACATGCAATAATAGTAATAGTAATAAATTTATTTATGCTAAAAAAAAAAAAAAAGATATAGTTAGAAATGTTTGATTTTTTGATTCGTGTATTTCTGCCATCGATAACATTGGTCACATTACATTAGCCGGCTTCTTAATCCTCTTTATAAGGATTTGTAACAAATTAAGAATTTCGATTTTAAATGTTTTGATTTATCTTTTGAATTCATTTGTGTACTACATAGCTTTCTCTGAAATTTTGGGTATAAAATACAAATTATTTTTTTATCGCATTCCCTCTTAATATTATTATTAGGGAGGTTTTTTTTGTTGTTATTATTGCTTTAGAGTTGTTTGGATGGTACAAAAGTGCGAAGACTAGAAGAAGGGCGGTCAATAAATAGAGGTGAAAGAGAAGCTCTTGGTCTCATCACTGATGAAAAGGGCCAACATTGGCTGGATATTTAGTTCTTTCAGGGGGTTCCAAGCTTCCCTCTAAGTCCCCGTAGTAATGACTGCCCGTCCAATACCTTCAGGCTTCGTCTCTTCTTTTATTCCTTCTTATTATTTCTTTACCACTGTTTGTAATCAAGACCTTCTTTTCCCATAATAGTACAATTATGCCTACATATCCACCAGTATATAATATAAACCGGTGGTTATAATTTTTATTCCATTTTTTATGATTTTTTAGATCCAAAATTAGGAAATTTTTGCTTTTTACATTTATATAGGAAAAATTTAACTTTCTTCTTTGTTAAGATTATAAGAGGAAAAAAATCCATTTAGAATATTAACATCATTCTATATTTTTTGGTAAGAATCTTATATCTTAGAAACAATTAACATAACTAAAAATATCACCAATACTATAAACTAAAAAACAGATACCAAAAACAAATTACGCAGATATAACAAATAGGCTGGCCATATAAGTAGAGACATAATGAATCAGAAAAAAAAAATTAAAAATAAAATGTCCCAATTCAAAACCATAATGTTCAACTTAAATAGCAAAATTTATTAAATATCGACATATCAATAAGGTGTTAAAAATCTAGCACACAGGCATATTGATATGTCCAAAGAGATAATACCTGGAATAATTTAACATTGATTTGTACTGAAGGGACAGCTGAATATATCAATAGTGAAAGACATTGTATAAATAATATTATGTACTAAATGTTATTTTATGTGACTATATGACAATATTTCAAATAAGAAACAGATGCACTCAGTAAAATGAGGTGAAATTGATTATAAGGTTTTAATTGTATACTTAAAAATTGTTGATTGCGTTAAAATAATTGAAGGTATATTAGTCCATGAAAATGAGGAAACCCGAAACGTAGTACAAAAAATATAGATTAATGATGATATTTTAAATGGAAGTTTTTTTTTTCACCTCAACATCTTAACAAATAAAAATAAACGACTTCCTAGGATAGAAAATCCAGAATATAATTATCTTATAGAATAATCAACCATATTTTTCCTAGAGGCCTAAAAAATTCAGCGTTTAAATCTATTTAGTTAATATGTAGAATTAGCTAAATTGCAAATCAACATAATTAAAGTTATTACAGTTATGAAATGGTTACATTATAGAAAGTTAAGATATAATATTATTAAGCAGATATCAGGATTCAACACTACTGACCTTTCCAAATACATAAAAATGATATTATGTTTCAGCATTATTAAACTGTTTTTTCTTCCTATTATTTTATCCTCCCTAGTATATATCCTCTCCAAAATCATCGCATAGTCATTCGTATTTTAATCGCTAATAGTTTCATTCGTATATAATTCTATTTATAACAATATGAAAAAAAGTAAATTATCAGTCTGATTTGGAAAAATTGTATAATTATTTGATTGGAATCTAATACGGTATCAAATTGTAATTGATCAACCAAAAAATATTGAATTTATAATGGTTTTTCTAGTGGGTGCATGGTAGTATTCGTAGTAATTATCATGAGCAGTAGCAAATGTGTAAAACCTGAAATGAGAAAGATTTGCTAATCATACCTAAGCTCACAAGGAAGTACAATGTCGTAGTAAAAAACATATAATTGAAGCAACAATTGTTATTAAATATATAGGTATAAAACACTAACAGAATATAGTCATAGCATTTCTAAGATAGTGAGTAAAAATTAACTAATATATCTAAGCCAGCTTACAGCTGTTGTATTTTGAAGGTCTTTATAGTGATTAATATATGTTTTACGATAAATGTAAAATTAAACTATAAGGATTATTAATAAGTCTTTTCACGGTTTTCTTTTCTTTTTTTCTCATTTCATCCTTGATTAATTTTTGTTTCTTATCAAGAGAAAAAACTAGACATTTTACTTTGACTTTATTATTTTATATCTCTTTTTATGGTCCTATGGTTGTTTTATTAATAATAATAAAAATTATCCAAATAGTCTCGACCTTCTTTTTAAAATTACATGTCCAACGTTTTGGCCTAACCGGCTATCATCAAGGACAATCTTAATTTTAGTATGATAGGCTCAAATTAATTTATTAAATTTGCAAGCGATTACACCTTAATCAATTTAACATAGTTAAAATAAATCTGTATTTGTTACTATAACATTTAATAATATCTATCCTTCAAAATTATTCTATTTTACCATCATTGACGTATATATAATATATAATAGTGTTGAGATTAGTTGATGATTGTAAAATACAAAAATTATAAAGGATATAAATTATTATTAAATGATATATAGTGATCTTAACTTATATCTATCTGCTCCATATGGATCTGCTTTACTGGTTCAACCTACATAAGAAAAATACAAGTATTCAAAAAAAAAAAATGCCTCATAATTGTTACGATACCTACAGAATTGTTATAATACCTATCCATATTACACTAAAATATCTATGTTAAGAAACACATAATTTCTTCCGGTCTTGCCCCAACTCTCTATACCATCTAATCAAAGAAATAGGCATAATAACCTACAAGTTTAATAAATCAATGTAGTACTAATATTAAGATTGGCCTTGATGATGGTCCGATCGGCCGAAACGTTGAACATATTAGATGTTTTAAAAATAAGGTTGAGGCTATTTGAATATTTTTCTTATTATTTTATTTATGTACACATTTTTTTTGCTCTGTTTTCATTTTTTTATTTATTATTTTGGAATGAATATATAACTTCATATCACTTTTACTTATACTTGTGTTTGTGGAAGATTTTAATATAAATATATTAATAAATAAATTTCTAATTGTATTAAGAAAAAAAAATGCTCTGATTTATGTCCTTAAAAGTCAAACACAAAACGTTTTCATTTAAATGATAACAGAAGAAATTTGAATAAAACACTAATTACTAATTTCGTATTTCATGGGGATCTTGTAAAAACTGATTTACAATAAGTGAATTACAGATTGGTCTCCTTTATCGCCGAGGGAGCTCGGAAAATTTAAAATTGTAATTTTATTCTAATTTAAAGTCCGGAGAGAGGGGGATTGTGGAAGCGGAGAATTTTTCCACTTCGTTATCCTAAGAATGTAGATTTATATTTTCATGAGAAATTGGGTAGGCGCCAGAATCATAGGCACGATTTTTCACTGAGCCCTGTGTCCGAGCTGAGAGCGACCGCATTAACGATGTACAAGGGATAATTCATCTCTACAGGGGAGGGGGCACAGTTATCTTAAGGGCCTTGTTTTCTAAAGGGGCCCTTAGTTAGCTGTTTTGTTTAACCGGCTACTTGTGAATATTTTCTTGTCTTATCTTAGTTAATTATGCACTTTTCATAGTCCCCCTAAGTTAGGGGAATTTCAACTTTAAAAATATGAAAGCGTTTTAAGTATGCAGAAAAATCGCAGAGGAAATAAATAATTTAAATCACTAGCCCGTCTTATTTATTTCTTTGACATATAATGCGATAATTTTTATACTATTTTATACTACTGTTACCTTTATAATAACCTATAAATATGTACTCGCCTTTACCCGAATAAAATTAAATTATCTGAGTAGTAGATGCATTATCAATTAATTCTTTATCTGATTTTTTTTTTTTATAATTTCCAAGATTTACTCCACCTTCTTTTTTTAATAAAAAATAATAATAATCTCAAGTGTTTATTAGATTTTTTTATTATATATAAATAATGCATAACTAATAAAAATGATTCAAAAGTATTAAAAGCTAGCCCCATTTACATAAATTAAATACAGATAACGTTACTCATTACAACATTTTATATCCATTTTCATATGTATTCCGTACATATGTGAATATTATTTTTTTTCCCACATAACTTTAGTA
The DNA here is from genome assembly GCF_000696795.3 of Halyomorpha halys. Taxonomy (NCBI): domain Eukaryota; kingdom Metazoa; phylum Arthropoda; class Insecta; order Hemiptera; family Pentatomidae; genus Halyomorpha; species Halyomorpha halys. Next base: position 682,227 of record NW_027110335.1, read on the forward strand.
AATGTCAGTAATATTAAGAATTTTTGATTAAATTTACCTAATAAATAATTTCTTGTTTTACTTTACTGTGGCTTACTCGTAATGTTGGTAGATATAATAAGCAGCTGGCTCTATTTATATAAGTTCCTAAGAGAACTTGTTATTTACTATCAAAAAATCTCCTCTATCTGCGTACTGAAAATTTGCAATTGCATGCACCCCAATTTTGATTACTTTAATAAAAAAAAAATATGTATAATTACTTGTCAAAACTGATGAGTCTGCCAAGTATAGGTAGGGGAAATACAAAATGGCGACTGTTTCAAAACGTTATAAAAAATTAATTTTTCTAATTTTGACGCCTGTAAATTATTCTAAAGGGATCAATCCCAGAATAAATAAAAATTATTATTGTTATAGTAAGTTATAGCTCCATAATGCAGAGGGTAGTTTCAATCACGGATTATAAACTTCACTCATTGATTTCCTCTTACTGTAGAAAGGAAAATAAAAGAAACAATTTGGTACTGCGTTTATTATTACATACTTCAGTTCCAGCTCTACGATTTTCCTAGCGAGGCACACCAAATGGCGCTGAATGGGTTTTAGATATTTATAGACAAAAGAGTAAGGTTTTTCAAAACCCCCCGCGGACTGTTGGGATGGAGGGGGGAAGAGAAAGGATGGAGGGGGGAGAAGTAATGCCGGTCGTTTTGGCGACGCTTTGAGGACCCTCCTGAGGCAGGTGATTAAAAACAACATGCTCCAGAGAGCGCTCCTCTGAATTTCCTTAACCGCCCTCCATTCCTACAATAAAACTAAATACACCAACTCCTATCGGTTCCTTCTACTACATTAAAAAAAAATAGGAAGATTTCTTATTCAGCAAGATTTTAAAAATATTATATTTCGTAAATTTTATCCAATTCCATAAAACATTAATCTTAAAATTTTGCAAGTAGTTGGTAGTGCCCTCATGTTAATCGTTGGTGTAATGCAAACGTTTTAGGAAAAAAAGGCTAAGACCTCATTTAAATTTTATTTAAAAACATATTTTTCGCTACTGCTATTTATAAATAAGTTCTGATAGATAAGTTGTTGTTCTTGTTTATTTTTTATTTTTTTTGGTAGGCCTTAAATGGTTATAATAACAGTTTGATTTTTTTTCTTTAGGAAATGATTATTGGGGGAGGGGGTTTAGTCTCATTCTAAAGACACCCCTAACTATTTATAGCGCTATAATTATTTAGCAATTGTGGATAATGACGATGGTTATAAATAAATAAAATAAATAGCTAATATTAATAATTCTTGAGAAAGAAAGGAAAGTTAACAACAAAAGCAATGAGATTTATAAATTTAATAAAATAAATAAACTTTATTAATATAAACACTTGTTTTCACCCTATTTATTTATTTAAATATAAAACTGTGTTAAATAAATATGTAACTAGTAAATATGATATAAGTTTTGTGGAAAATCTGCACATTGGGCATATTGGGGAGTCTTGAGGC
>NW_027110335.1:683785-699248 GCF_000696795.3 Halyomorpha halys
TAAAATGGACCACCTCCACTAGATGTTGTACAGGAAGCTTGTCCTACAAGAAAGGGCCCCGATCGTGCCGGTTAATTAAGATTGTGTCAACGTTTCGACCAAAATTTCTAGCCTTCATCCAGGTCTGCTAGCATGAAATCTGACAGCCAAGTGGCTGTCAAATTCCTGATATAAGTCATCCACGTTCAACTATCTCTCATCATTAATTTATAGTACATTTAACTAGCTTCCAGACATCTATACGTCATATGGTTTCTGAGATATAGATTTCGCAATAACTACTGATTTTTTAATACATTTCCTATGAAATGTTGCTTTTTAAGAAGCCAAATATCGGGAACTATTGAACTAGAATAGAAATAGATCTATTTAATTATCAAATTTACTCCACTTTAAATGGTGTTCCCCTTGGTTGTCTAGTGTTGTTGGTAGTTTTGAAGATATAGAAAAATTAATTTTTTTTTAACTTTTGAAACGGCCGCCAGTTTTTATTCCCCCAACATATACTTACCAGACATCAATTTTGACTACTAATTATACATAGTTTTCAATAAAGTAATCAAAAATAACAAAAGTTTCTATAATAAATAACCATTTTTTGAGGTATTACAATATTATAATGGACAGCTGTATATTATATATAATATTATAAGGATAAGTATACTCAAATTCAAAATCGTTAAAATGTCCAAGAAGTAAAAGTAGTTTTAATAAATATTTTCTTAAGAGTTCTTTCTTTGTAATTTACCAATATAATTTGTTCGTTATTTGAAAAAAAGGTTTTATTCATAGGAGTAGAATATTTCATGTTATGTGACAAAATAAATTCACTAAATAATTATTTTATGGTTTTAGAAAAAAAGGGAGGGTTAGATTTGAAATCTCTATTTCAAAAAATTTTGGAGGTAACGTTTTCTACTGTAGCTCAAATTGGAGCTCGTCGAATTCTCCTTAAAGTAGGTTAAAATGATTGTCTTTCGAGGGGGAGCAGTTTCCGTGATTTTTAACAAAATGTTGATTTCTAATTATTCAGAAAAAAAATTTGTTTATAAAATAGAAACCCAAAGATGCGTATTGTAGGGTTGGCGTAATACTATATTATGGTTATATACTATATTATAGTATACTATATACTATAATAATATACCACATATAATAATAATATACATAACTATATTATGGCGTCGTTTAGAGATTTTTTTGTTCTTACAGTCATGCCCTAAAATGAAAAAAAAGGTTTTTTGAAGAAAAGAAATTTTTAAGGTAATTATCAAACACTAGAGTGTACAGAATACAGAAACACTACACCTGGTTACTATTCAAGGATGACTACGAAAATATATATATATATGAACTGAAAGGGGTTAAAAGAATTATTACAGATGTACGGGCACCTGTTGACACCAACTATGTTATGTTAAAAATATGTTATATATGTTGAAAACTAAACGTCTTGAAAATTTAGCCTAGTATTAAAGGAAAAACATTAAAACTTATAATAAATGTCTTAATTCATAAATTAAGTCGCAGACGTTTACACGTGAGGACGAAAATGAAGCACATTCCGTGACCTCAAGCTGAAGAACTTCCTAAAAATTCTCGTACCCCACGAAGCCATCCTACTCACATATTGATTCCTGCCTTGCCAGGAAATTAGCAGCTCCATCTAATCAGGAATCAAGTTTTGAGGCTGTTTCCTTGTCAGCAATCTTAATTAACCGGCACGATCGGGGCCCTTTCTTGTAGGACAAGCTTCCTGTACAATATCTAGTGGAGGTGGTCCGATATATATATATATAACCTTCTGGCACAAACCTGAAGTTAGTTGGATCACAATGTAAAACACACAGTAATAGACAATTGGCATGACTATGCATACAAAAAGTTATTTCAACTTATTTGTATTATGTTTTGACCGCACCCCCTCTCCCCTCCCCCAACTATCTTCTCCTCATACTATGTAGTAGTTCACAACGTTTACCATCGTAGGAATAGTATTTTTCACGATATTTGACAAATTCAATATGAATTTCGACCGGTAATTATATATAGTTTTCATTAAAGTAATCAAAAATTGGGGTGAAATAACTTCTTTTTTTCTCCTCTTAATACTATAAAATTTATATAGTAAAACATAATCATAGTAAAATATGTCATAACATTTAAATAAAAAACAAAATTTTGAAATATTACAATTTTGAACTGTATAGATTTCACCCTTATTGCTCAGATTAAATTCATATCTAAAAATAACCATTTTTGAAATGTTACACTGTTGAACTGTAACAACGTGATAGACACTATACAAAGTAGCTCCTGAGATATTGAAATTTTCTCAAATTGAGGTAATCATTAAGTTCTTTATATTTTAAAATCAACTTCCTCTGAATGCACCTGGTATTGTTCAATGCCTAATTTAAAATGATATAGCTCTATGATGATAAATCTAATCAACCGATTTTGTGTTGGTAAAATATTTTAACATACTCATTTCCACGTAAATCTATCACGTTGATTTTGAATAACGATTTCATAATTTGTTGAAATTTTAAACGACTGCATCGTTCTCATATTAATGAAGTTGGTCAAATAAAAGAAGTGAGTGTATTGTTCCTGGCGATACTATTGTTAGGGAACACAAAGCCGAGTCGGTCGGTTAAATGTGTCGCTGATGGGATCGCACTCAGTCGCTAGCTTCTCGCAAGCCATCACTTTGTTTAATAATCGTGGAATAGATCGTATATTGGAAAATATATCATTACATTTTGTTTTATATATTATTTATATCTAATTGCAAAGAAAAGTTTTAGAAAATCAAAAAAATGAGAGCGATGTTTCTTATATATATTTTATAACCTGCCCAAAACGAATTTTAAATGTATTATATTTTTTCTTTATAAATAAAGGTTTTTATTTATTATCATAATTACGAATTTTCATTATATTTTTCATATATAAACTATTGATATAATTAAATTGTCAATTTAACTAATATAACTTTTTTTGTTTTAGGTAAGTAGTTGATTCCTATGTTCTTACGACTTCTTAACTACCAAGTTGGGTAAGTTGACAATAAACAATAATAAAAATAATAATAACTTTTAAGTCTAACAAGACCATTATTAGCTCCTTTTTAATTGGAATAAATTTTACCGATAGAGCGAGATCACGAACCAATTTCCTCCTTGTACGAACCTTGTTCAAGCGACGTAGTTCCTTACATTGTACTAAACCACTGATCCTTCATTGGTTGCAGCTGTTTGCGTTTTTATGAAAAAAGTGGCTATAATATTCCAGGAGGTGTATATTTTTTTCTAGTTATTCAAAAAAATATTTTTTTTGGCTCTAGAAAAACCTTTTTTTTTTTACACAGCGAATTTTCCAAAAGCATACAGTCATCAATAATTCCAGTTTTATAGCCAGTGACGTTTTTTGAAATACAGTGATCAATAAGTCAGCTATACTATTCTTTTGTATAAATAAAATGGATTTCCATGAAAACCTGTACGGAACATTTACAAAATAATTGAAACCGAAGTTCAAATACTAGCTCATTATTGTTCAATTTAGATTACATCAGTTATGAACAGTAGAAAATTTAATTATCTTTCGAATAAGCCCCTATAATTAAATATAATATAAGTTTTCATAAAAACTTTTTTTTTATGTTCTAGAAATAATTACATAATTTTACTTAAATACATATGGAATACGACTAATTGAAATATTAATTTTTTTTTTATAATATTATAACACCTATGTGTATTATTTTACGTAAAAATCAATTGACCTGATTAATATGAACATACCTATTCATTTTTAATTAATATTTTTAATGTGTTTTTGATTCGTACTACTTACTTTATTACTTGTTAGTATTTTGTTAATATCCCTTTCGACATAGTGCCTAGCATATTTTTTCAAAAACTTCAAATTGTAGTAGTTTTGAGAATTTGAAAAATTGAATTACATTCTTTTTTTTTTTTTATTGATAGATTTATTTATTGATAGATATTATAATCTGCCACACAGTTGTGGGAAATAGGTAATAGTCATGAATGATCTCATATATACTAAAATAAAAAAATAAAAAATAATAAAAAAATCTTAAAATATATACAAACAAAAGAATAAACAAGATGAACAAATCAAACTAATTACATTCTTAAAAATAGAAATATGAAATCATTCAATAGAATTAGCTTCCTCGTATCTCTTCAATTATAGACAAAATTTTAGGTTTTCAATCAGAGTAGTTGAGTTTTTTCATACAAGTATTTAGAGTTTGACTACGATTGAAAATAACAAATGGGTGAGTTTTCCATGTATTAATATTATACATCAAACTATAAAGTTGATTATTTTTATTGGTTTCTTCTTACATAATCTAAAAGAGTAGGAAATGAATATATGATATAACTCTCGAGTTTAGGTAGAGAGCGGTAACTTTTGAAAACAATTGGATAATAGATTACTTGAAATAAAATAATAGAGATTTACTGCACAAAAATCCTGTCTATAGTCAACACAAGTAAATAAATAAATAAGTATAAATATGTAGTTACGGTTTCACTTTAATATTTTTTATTGGTTTGTTCCTTCATAATCAAACAAAACTGATCCTCAAACTCAACCTCGATCGCCATATTAACTTCAACTAACTCAAACCTATGCAAGGTTAGCAATGCTATATCCTATCCTCAATAGAAAATACAAATTAAAATCAGAAACAACTATTCTTATTTTTAAAAGAATTCTCAGGCCACTGCTAATGTATGGCTGTGAAGTATGGGGAGCGGCATCCTGTACGAAAAGGAAAAAATTACAAATGTTTCAAAATAAACTCGTAAGAATTCTAGTGGATGCTCCTTGATCTGTAAGAAACAGCCAATTGCTTCGGGAATTACTAATAGAGAAAACAGAGGATTACATAAAAATAAAAGATTCATGAAGTTCCACTCCCAGTTACCTACAGTTAAAATAGCTGTGACCTACAACTTGGGAAACCTAACCACAACCGGAAGACTGAAGCCCAGGCTGCTGCAGGACATCCTGTTATAAAATCTTTTTTTCTCTCTTCATCTGTTTCTTAAATTAACTTCCTTTTTTCCCATTAGAATTGAATTATTTATTTTTTTTAAATCCATAAATGTCATCGCATTTGTTATTAACTCTACTTTTATCTTTTATTAAGAATTATTATTTTTATCTATTTATTTTATCTTAATTTTTTTGTTTATTTATAACGCTGTATATGGTTAGGGGTGTCTTTTGTACGAGACTCCCCTCCCCCCCCATAATCAATTGAAAAAAATATACCCCTTACATTAACCATGTAAGGCTAACCAGAGCGATCTGATATTAAATAAATAAAATATATAATCAAGGGCTGCGGGAAATGAATATGTAATATAACTTTCAAGCATATAGGGAGGAAGCGGTAACTAAAATAAATAATTGAAAATAATTGGAAGAGAGATAGAAGAATAAATATAAAATGGGACCGAGGAGAAGCCGTTGAATAATCACCACAAATTTAGGAGTTAGAAGACAGGCTTAGTGATTAACACTTGTGTATTTCCAGAACCGGAGGGTGTAGCTCCTTCCTACTGAAAACTTAGCAAAACGGTTCAAGTCATGAATATTCGCAACGTTTAGGGGCGCTCAACTAGAGGGCGGTATAGACCGGCTCAATGGGGTCACCACATAAAGAAAACTGACAACCTTCTTGTCAGATCTCCTTCTCCAATTTATCGCTGCCGTTTCAAAGGATAATTCTAGTTACAAATTCATTCGGAATACTAGTTATTAGAAGTTGATAAATTATAATTATATGAAATGAAATGGAAAATTATTTTGTCACCGTAAATTATTATGGTCTATTATTGTAGGACGAGGTCCCTTAGAACAATTATTAGGTCGCACAATATATTGGCTAAAAACAATGAGGTCACTCTTGATTACAGTTTATATTGTAATTACACATTAATAATTTTTAAAACAAAAAAAAATTAATTGCATCTCAAACTCATCAATCCTATATCACAGCCCTCGAAGAATGATGTAATTGGTGGATTAAAATAAATTCCAAAAAATCCCATCAAATTACCTTTACCCTACGTCGTAAACCTACTGACTGCCCTACAGTATACTTCAATAATGTTGCCCTTACCCCTGGTGAACAGATCCGCTACCTTAGACTACATCTGGACAAACGTCTAACCTGGAATCCCCACACAAGACTGAAAAAACAGGAAACTACACGTCGATTTCGACTATTACAGCACTTACTAGACAAACGGTCCAAACTTCAAATTCATTACAAAAGACTGATTTATATGACAATTATAAGGCCTATCTGGACATACGGCGTTGAGCTTTGAGCTCCACTAAACCTTCGAATTCCTCTCGTATCCAATCCTTACAATCCAAAATCCTTCGTAAAATCCTAAATGCTCCCTACTTTGTCACAAATAAAATCATCCTCAAAGACCTTAATGTTCCATTTATAACCGAAATAGCCCGAACCAGATATCAATCCTTCCATTACAAACTCCCTAACCACTCAAACCCATTAGTTTCTAATCTTGCTTCCTCTTTTATTTCGGACAATCCTCCGAGGCGTCTGAAAAGAAGATGGCCTCGAGACCTTCTATTGTAAAAATACTTACACTTAATTATAACTTATATTAAAATTGTATATTAATATTTATAGATTCAGGGAAGAAAAAATAAATAAATTAAAAACTAACTTACTAAATACATAAAAAACCAATAAAAAAGATAGTTACGAATTATCTGTACTATTATAATATCGGAATATGTTGGTGAAGTAAAAGGTAGTTGAATAGTAGAGTTTTAAACGAGGGAAGGGTTGGTACATGACTTATGTTAGAAAGACTGGAGCTCCAGTGTTATACAGCTTGGGTAAAAAAATATTTATCAAACGCACCTCTTCGGTGAGGTAGAGGGTCCATGTCCGACAAACCCGACAAACGGGTCCTGGTAATACGGGATTGGACTGAGAATTTGAATTGCAGGTTTTCTAGAATATAGGAGGGGCGTTGAGTACTAATTACTTGCAATATAAAGAAAGCTAGGAAATCACCTGAAATCGGAAAACGGCATATATGAAGTTGATTTCACTCCAAATAATTAGAATAACAGTTAATGGATATTTACAGGCCAGGAAGGGATTTTAAAAGGAAAATGAATGAGATGCTGTTCGTGGTTTACAGCGAAAATTTGATCAAATACAGCACTTACTTATCTAACAGCGGCAGGAATCTAAAATATTAATGACTTTCGAACAGCATTAAACAATAATATGCATACAAGATTCGTTGGAATATAAATAAGTACAGTTTTAGACGTATGGGAATTTGAAAGAAAATTCTTGTGGAGATTAGTCGAGAATGTTGGAGAAGAACAGAGCGAAAGGTGTGAACCAAATGAGAGGCCGCTTTGAAGTTTCGGGTGTGTTAATTAAAGCTTCAGCGCCGTTTTCGTCTGCCATAAAGCCTTGGTATTCACACTGCCATTTCAACAAGACATAGTTTTTTTCTATCAATGTGCTAATTGTTGAGTATTTAATTTTTGTGAAATACGTACGTGATATTCAACATTACCAGGTCGAATATATCCAAACACTTAATTTAACTTTTTATTTTAATTTATCTTCTTGAATGATGACCTGCACCTGCCAAATAAATATATTGGCTGTAAATAACACATCAAAACAGTATGATAAAAGGAATACAAATCTCTGATTTAAATTCAATCAGATAGATGAACCGGGCGTGGCGTTGACAAAGGCGATTTTGGGCTTCAGTCATTCAATACATATCGTTACAGGGTTTTCGCCATTCGAGATCACGTCTACCGGTGGGACTCAACCACGTTGAGCGAAAAAAACTGTAAGAGAAATTCCGGAGATGATTAGCGGTAGGAAAAGAGGAGGGTGACGCGGGAAAATTGAACGTCACGGACATGATGGAAGTGACGAAAATTAGGACGATTGTGTACATAGAACTAGGGCCATTCTGGGTCTTCTTCACTATGGTTTGCGGGTATTCCTCAATCCATGGATCTGCGTCGACTCAGGTTCGTCTTCTTGACTACTAATCCCATGATGTCCACCAACCATTAAGTTTCGTGTGCAGTCCTCGAACGAGCTGGGTCTCTGTAACCCTTCCTTCTTTTCTATTTCTCTCGATATTTAAACCTTTACGTTTGCTTGAACATATATGCCTGTACCTGGTTTGTTTCCCGTAGCTCCTTCTGCTCCCAATGGAATGGAACCGGGGCTGAAGCATACTGCCCGCTCGATTACCTGTTATCTTGTCTCCTCTAGAAGATGTCTTCTACCGCCCCCTCCTAAAACCTTTTTTAGCCTGGAAGGTGGGTTTACCCGGGATAAGTTCAGGACCGCTGCCCGTAACTTACCGTTGTATATGATAGAATATAATTTGTATGACAGAATGTAATACCACGCCATGAAGTTAAATACTTTTAAACAGATGCAATTGAAAAGAACGATTTTCCAACCATCGAATTATTTGGTGACTTAGCATCTGTAGGAAGGAAACTTTATTTCCCTCTACTCCTTCGTATATGCCCTATTATCTCAAGATAAAAACTATAAGAACTTGATGACGTTAGCGACAGGCACTTTTTCCATTTTGCATAAAACGCGTTACTAATAAATTGCCATTGGAGCCAAGAGCCAAGAGCGGACCAACAATGGACAATCCTTGGCAACCCCCTGCTCCTCTCCAACAAAGGGCTTTATCTTACACTTAATAGGTCTCTGTATACATCCCATCTCTTGTAATCTACATTCTTATTACTGAAATCTTTATTTTTCGAAAATATCTACCAAAATGTCTGTTTTAATTTAATTTTCCATCCATTACTGAAATCAGAAGAAATACAGTATTATTTATTTATTACGATATCACATAAATTATCAATTTTCTGTTCTGATCTGAAGACCGTTCCGTTCCGTTCTTTATAAGAGATTACTTTTTCTCGACTAACGCTCAAATATAAGATTATTTCCCTGACCCATTGAAGTCTAATAACTTTTTGTTATATTTGTTTTTAAATTATTATATAATTAGTGCCTGTTGTAATCAAAACCCTGAATTTACAATTAGCGCCGATTATGAAACTATTCTTAGTCACAGTTGTCGTAGACTCCTGTATGAGGGAGTTGTCGGAAATGGGTGTAAGGGAGAAAAATATTGGTTTCACTATTATTATTAAACTAAAGGAATAACAAACCTTTCCTCACCTCGACTCAATTGGTTCTTTCGTGAGTTAATTCCTTACGAATCACAGTATATCTCTTGGGTTAGTTCTAGTGATGTCTTCAGGTTTAATTATTGGCTGATTTAAGAATTATAATCTGTAAATGACAAAGACTTTACTTCCAAATTCACTTTCAGGATTTGTTCCTGTAAGCATAGGTAACATATGAAATCTCCCACTATCTTTATCTTTTTAAAGGATTATGGTTCGTGATGCGAACTGTTATTATTCTCAGTTGATTGCTTATCAGATTTAATTAAAATTTATCCTTTTACTTTGACACATTTATAAAGACCTTCGATTTTTTACACCAGGTTTAGGAGCCCAGCTTCTCTTCTTATTGCATTAGTAGATATACTATAGTGATGTTCAAAGCCTAATAATGCTGTTTCTGAGCCCTGCAGGTTCATCAGTTATCTTATTTCCCTTGATTTCTCCCTGTCCTGATGTCCACATTAAAGTAAGCTTGTTGCCTTAAATAAATTTGTTTAGGATATCGAGGAAATTCTATACTATTCATATTATTTTGTAGGACTGTAAAGCCTTTTGTGCTGCTTCACTAATTGATATAATGTAGATAATTTTATCTTAAGGGTTCTTTAGGTTTTATACGATTCGCTATTAACTTATGTACCTCAGTTTTGAAGACTGTTTGGTAAGATCCCATAGGCAGGGTCCTTTGACTTTGGTCAGTATGTTTTAATAAGTTTCGTCGGGAGCTGAAAGAAGACATACTAGAACTTCTGGTATATCGAGGATAGCTGTTCGCTATCCTCATACATATATTTTGAATGACCAAATATTTTCTGTAGTTAGAGCCACATGTTTAGCTCCAGACAGGAGAAGAATAAGCTATTATTGGACATATAACTGTTGGTAAAGGATTATTTTTTATTGATAATTTAGAATTAAGTATGGGATCATTTCGCTTATTTGTTTGCAGGGTAGGGAAATAGGTCGAAAGTGTTTCCACCTTCGAACATGTGGTAATTTATGAAATACTAAATCCATTTCCTCCTACAATAGATCTCCAATCTGGTTCTGGGAATCGAAAATCCATTGCTCATTTTACCACTTCATTATATCTGCACATTTCATTATACAATTAAAATTAGATAGGAAGATTTTAATAACTCTCTCCTTATTTTCTTTTAACTGTATATTAATTTTTAATTTCATAAGACAGAATATAATATTAAATAAAACAAATCTTTAATTTATTTTTTATTTATACCTCAAAATGTTTAAAATCAATGTAAATTTTTGGAAGATTTAATCATAAACTTTCTATTGATTTAACTTAGAAATATACATGAAGGGTATGGACCCGTAATAATTTAAGCATTTTATGCATTGTCGTTTTTGCTATATAGTGATATCCCAGCGAGTTAGTGTTTTTTTTTTTTATCAAGAAGATACAGATAAAAAGTGTTTTCATCTTTGATTTTAGTGAAATTAAAATTAAATCTATACCACTACAACCCATGAAGGGCTAAGGGTGCAGTACTTTGTAAGAAAGTAATTTTACTTGACCAACTGTTCTGCAAGGAGGTGATTTGGTCAGAATCACACTCGACAGCCAGGTTTCTAGCCCATGGAGGGTACCCACTTTATGAGGCTGGTTGGACGTCAGGAGGGCTCCAGAATCAACAGGGATGGTTCACGGCTACAGTCTAACAGAAAATACTTCTGCCGGATTCAAACCCGGTTCCTTGGAGTTAGTAGCAATGTTCCTTACCACAGTGCCACCGCGCTCCCCCATCTCAGCTTTTGTGCATTTTAATAATTTTTTATCTTCTACTAGTATTAACTACTATTTACATAATTTATGGTTATGTAAATTTCTAAGTTTATTTGATGTAACTTTCTATTTAGGTTTCTCTGAATTAAGGTTTTATCTCGTTTTGTTTTTTCAGCTCTGAAATTTAGGTCGAAACAAATAAATAAATTTTGTTTATCTGAGTATCTTTTCAAACAAAAATGACTGCCAGCAAAATATCTACTGCTTGGAAAAGGATAAAATACTTTTATCCTCTAATAATGTCGGAGTCCACAAAAAATAATCTATTTCATTATAGAATGACTAGAACATAAATTATTTTTGTCCTGCCTCTCTTGAAATGAACTGGCACTATTTGTAAACCACAAAGGAACTTGGACTTTACAAAAATCAATCTATTAATATTACGAACTTGATAAATATAAATATAAAATATTTGTTGGAATAAGTTTGTTTGCTTGTTTTTTTGTTAATATATCTTCACTGATCTGTGATGGAACTTCAAAGTACTCTTAGGCCGATCCTAATACCACTGAGTGTTAATATCGGGCAGAGAGCATGTTACGGCTATTAGAGAGGAAGGGGAAGGACAGAAGTGGTTTGGGTAAATATGGCAGATTAATTGAGCAAGGATGCTATTTAATTAATTAATGATCCCCTGCCGTGGTGAGATCAAAAGGAACACCATTAGCCAATTGGCGCCCGTCTTCTCTCTTCTAGTCACCTCCTCCCCTCCTCCTTTATCTATCCCCTTCCTCCATTTCCATAATATTCTCTCTTGCTCTTAGCTTTGTTCTCTTCAGATCTTTTTATTTCTTCCAACTTTGAGTAATCTCAGCTGATACAGTACACATTAGAAAGCATAATTCGGTGGTTGCAAAACAAAATATTAGTGTCCCTCTAAAAACTTAAAAATACTACAGGGATCTACGATAAATAGATAATTTACACACACATAAATATATATTTAGAATACATCAGTTTTTAAATAATGTTTATGAATATAAGAAATTTCGAAATGCCGACTAAATATATTTGTTCATTATTGACTACTACACAAGTATATGCAAAGGTGTTTCCATAACTTTAGTAACTTAAGCAGCACCATAATTTCTTTCGTGAATTAGATATTTTAATATATCCATTGAGTCATATCAGTATCATATTGTCTATTTTTGATGATATTCCTAATTTTCACAACTTCTCAAGTTTTTCTCCAGGGAACTTAACTTAGGAATTTTCAGTAGAATTGAATAATTTGTTTTACGAATTCTGATATCAAATAAAATGTGTAGACGATTTCATCTAGGTCAAGTTCCAACGCAACTTGAACGCGTAAATCGCTAGTAACTACAAGAAAAAGTGTGGAAAATCTAAAACCTAAAGAATAAAATCATGACTCTATTCAATCAATTCCGATGAGAAATCATTCATCAGAATTTGAGGTTCTAGGCAGGGAGTTGAGACTTCTATCTAACATGATGATAATGCTTTAATTAGTAAGTGACTCTATAATGGGTTATTATGAGAAATTTAAAAATGAATAGATAGTTTTTTTTTTTTTTTTATTTTCAGCTTTATTTGCACGGAAATCGTAAAAACCATAAATAATTGTTTATTTAAATTATATTTATGTATATAACCTCATATATACGTATATATATATGCTTGAAGAGACTAGCTAGTCAATATCTCATGATATGAAGGAAAGGAAAGTTTAGATGGGTGGGACATGTGGCTCGAAGCTATCCATCACGCTCCCTCTACAAAACAACGAATGCCACTATAGTTGGCAAGAGACCACATGGGTGTCCATAAACCACGGGAGTAGACAGAATCAACAAAAATGCGAAACATCTACATGCAGAAAACTGGAATGCAGTAGTGAAATTTTATCTTCTTTACAGTAGAAGTTTTTATGATTAATATTTTTCCATACTTTTTCATTATTGTTTTACCTCGCGTATTACATTTTTTTTTTCTGCATTAGTATCCTTAAATTCAAGGTCACTTTTTGTGAGTTTATAACGGAAATTTTGTCATATTTTAAAACCTTAACCGAAACGCATTTATTATTAACAATTACCCACTACATTCTTGTGTATTGTTTTACATTTCATAGTTGAGGGGCCCTCGTACTGGCAAAAAGTTTCAAGAATTCGTTTTAACTACACTTTGAAATCATACATCCATCATTTTCCATTAAAACATGTACCTCACCTGCCTACTAAGTATAAGTTAATGTTTGTTTACTCAGGACCTTTGCTTCTATTTCTGTCCATCGTTTTTGTTAATATTGTTTGTTACGGTTGCCATGGTGATATAAAAACACTAGCGATAAGTGCGTAGACAAGAGGTGTGATGATTATCATGGTAAAAACAACAAAAAACACTAGCGATATGTTTAGACGAGTAGGTTTTGGTTTTGTGAATGTGACGGTTTTGATTTCGGAATACGATTGTTCAATGTGAAGTGTTAATAGATTAATGGCCCCCTGTCTTTACTGTTGGATCCGGAATATCACCATATGAGAAATATTATCGTATATGTTTTGTTTTTCAAAATTATGGTGTTCTACTTCAATGGACGGTCATTAACACTAGAAGTGGGGATATAGTGGAGTGCGTAGCAACGAATCTTCGGCTCTTCCTGGATAGGAGAGTTGTGGCATTACATCATTAGAGATTACATCTCTATAATTCTGGGAAAGGTGAGACGGTGACCGGAACGGAAATATCGGACAACCTTGTGTTCTGCCAGGAGTACACCCAAAGACTACGTGGGGTTCGAACTAAATTTTATTTTATTTTTTTTTATTTTATATTCGCTTTTATATTCTTTTGTACAATAATGTAAATTTAGTTGATAAGGTTTCATTGTTTAATTAATTGATATGAATTCTTTTTCTTTCCTTTTTTATGCTGTGTACATATATTTCTTCTTATCCTTAAACTTTTGTACATATAGTTCTTCTGTTTTTCTTATGCATGTACACTGCTTTCAACTTGTTAATTTACCTATGTTTTTTTGGTTATGTTCACTTAATATTACGATAATTCAACAAATGGGAGGTAACACCCCTAGGTTTTCTGTTATCTGCATGTAAAGGTATTCGCCAGTGGTCATAATTCGACAATTATTTATATAAGGGTATATTTCAGTTATGTTGTGGACTTATTGTTTCGGGGTTTTCTTGGAAATAACCGAGAAAAAATAACGTGGCGCCTAAGGAGCAATTTATTCTTTAATGTTTTGTCTTTTTTTCCCTTTTGCGATTATATTTATTTTTTTTATTTTCCTTTAACTCACCCCCTTCTCCGCTGAGCGTGGGCAAGTATAAAAGATAAATTTATAACTAAGGATAAATCAAATTTTGCTGTTATATGTTGATTGATTTTTTATTTTTAAAAAAATAATAAAACGAGAACAAGTTTATAAATTAATTATCTTCAAATAAGAAAACTACTTGATAACTTTTCGTTACCTAGTCTAGAATTGATTTTAGTTTTTTGTTTTAAGACGTATTTACCATACAACCTATTCAACTTTTTTATTTGATAGTCAAAAACGTTTGCATGAACACCTAAGATGTTTAAAGAGTAATATTTCAGTTTTATTTTTATGTTTTAGATGCTAGAGTTGTTTTTTATATTATCTTTAGATCGGAATATTGAGCGATAGAACTACTGACGATGTGGGAAGTGACGGATGGGCGGGAGCTCATGTTTCCCTAGATGGACACTGAGGAAGCCTGTTTGCCCGGAGAATGGTTTGGGACCCTAAGAAGAACCCGAGCTCCCGGGGACCTAATGAGTGTGTTCTAGCCCTCGTCGATCTAGGAACAATCTATCAAATGCAGCTCTATCATCCATCAAACTGGGCCGAGATACCTTCCTCATCAATTGCGACCTTTTAGTGATCTGGCTCAGTGCTCCTGACAGTTTAGAGCAAATTTTCATCGTACACACTCCAGATATCTACAGATATCCATAAATCGCTTTTTGATATTTTAAATAATATTTGCTTTTTTCAACTATACTTTGAGGGCTTAGAGGAACACGAATGTAACTAAATGACGAATACAAAGGCACACGGTTACACTTTTTGCCAGTAACTAATATCTATAGTAAGAACATTTTTCTGAAATTTGAAAGAAAAAAAATTGTGGACAAACGTCTCTGTGGCATTAGGTCAGTTGTCTTAAATTACAACCGTAGTTAAACCGAATAACGGAAGTCTTTTTTGTTGTATATAAGACTTCCACGCTTTTCATATGAATAAATCATTCGATTCAACAATCAAAAATAGGCAGTGAATTATATTATTAGAAAAATATATAATAAAAATAAATCATTTCATAGAAATAAATC